>NC_142941.1:57738931-57758931 GCF_046866305.1 Octopus bimaculoides
GTATGTATGTATATACACACATATATCATATGCATCCATATATATATATAGATATATATATATATACATACATACATACATATATACATATATATATATATATATATACACATATACATAAATCCATATACATACATATACATGTATATATGCATATATATATGTATATATGATATACACCTATATATTTATATATACATATATATATACATATATATATATATATATATATATATATATATATATATATATATATATATATATATATAGACATGTAAACATATACACATGCATATACACACATTCATATATATGTATGTCTCCAGGTATATGCCTGAATATATTATGATGATTGAAAAAAAAAATACCAATACTGACCTTAATAAATGATTTAGCTTTAGTTAATAAACCTAGTGTTGTGTGCCGAGTACAGTCTTGGCCCAACGGCACAAGATCTTTCAAGTTTTCAAGACAATGACGTAAATGGGCCCGCCTGCAAAATACAAGAAAAAAAAAAAGGACACCATTACTAACGGCAACAAGAACATATCCATGAATATTTGCATAATTCATATATATGTGTGTTTGTGTGAGTGTTTATGTGTGTGTACATTTGCATATGTGTGTGTGTGTGTGTGTGTGTGTGAATCTACATAGCAGACATCATACAAACATGGTTAATTTAACCACTTCTCCTTTGATTGCATAAAAAATGATAAACAGCCTTAATCAATTTTCGGTCCTTATTGAGCTCTCATCAGAGTCTTTTTTTTTTGTAGCATTTGAACTGCAGAGAAATAAGCAGCCAATCTGTTTAAATACACACACAAAAAAAAATCCAATATACATATATATATATATATATATCCCCTTATACATATATCTATAATACCTTCCTACCCTAAAATATTTTGTTCATTTTAATATCTAAAATTATCAGCCAATATTAATTACTCCACGTCAATTTTCTCTCTGATGCCTTTAGAGTTAAGGGCTGGGTGAGTTTCAGTATAGCAAGTACCAGAAAAACACTGGGGTCAATTCATATAACAATAAATTGCCGCAACCCTTTTCTCTATTCCCTTAAATATAATCCCTGACCTTATGCGACTTTAGTTAAAAATCATTAATATTTGAACAACCACGTAGCTTTTCATCCTTTGACACACAAATTTTGGTGACTGGCCCCGCTCTAAGGATGTGCCTGTAGATTGGAGAGCAGGAGAGAGGACTCGTGCCTTTTGTAGTCAGGGTCATCCTGGACCTGTGGGATTCCTTGATTGGCCCTAGCTGGAGTCTCTCCTGTTTCATGTTATCACATATATTGCATACCATGTAAACTTTTATCGCATTTCACTGTCTTTTCCCATTTTTTTCTCCATCCCCACCACCTTTTATGTAGATCCCCACACAAATTGTACTCTGTCCATGTGTTGTCCTCCCTCCTCCATACCCTTGTGGTTAATAAAAAAAAATCATCACCATCATCATCATCGTCATCGTCATCATCAACGACAATATGGCTGAATTAAATCATGGCGTATTTTAATCTAACTTCCTGCTGCTTGTCTTCTTTCACTGCTAGCTCATTCCTCTCGCTTTCTTTTTCTTTCATCATCATCTCTCTCTCTTTCTCTCTCTGCTTCACCCTCTCTTTCTCACATGCTCTTTTTATGTCTCTCTTCTACTTTCTCTCTCTCTATCTCTCTCTCTCTCTCTCTGAGATTGTGTAGCAGCTGATGATATCGAGGAAAGCTACTCCAGAATCAACTGAATTGACAAAGTAAAAGATTTCAAACCAAAGTTTCTCTTTACTAACGAAATAATAATAACAATAATAATTTAACTTCGTTACTGACTACAAGGCGGCGAACTGGCAGAATCGTTAGCACACCGAGTGAAATGCTTGGTGGTATTTCGTCTGTCTTTACGTTCAGAGTTCAAATTTCGCCAAGGTCAACTTTGCCTTTCATTCTTTTGGAGTCGATAAATTAAGTACCAGTTGCGTACTGGAATCGATGTAATCGACTATCCCCCCTGCCCTAATTTCAGGCCTTGTGCCTAGAGTAGAAAAGATTATTGACTGCAAGAGCAGACTCATGACATGTAGACAACACCTACAAACACTACACACGCACGTTTATATATGTATATATATATATATATATATATATATATATATATATATATATATATATATATATATATATACATGTATATATATATATATATATATATATATATATATATATATATATATGTATGTATATTATATATATATATATATATATATACATACATATATACATATATACATACATATATATATATGCATATATATATATATATATGTATATATATATATATACATATATATTTATACATATATATATTTATACATATGTATATATATATATATATATATATATATATATATATATATATATATATATATATATACATATGCATATGTATGTATGTATACATGTGTGTGTGTGTGTGTGTGTATCAACTGAGTATACGAGTACGTACTTGCACACACATGTACACACACACAGACACAACATAAAAATACACGTGGCCCGACATTCAGTGGCAGCTCTGCAAAGCTCTGTTATGCAATCTAGATGCAACAAATGCAGCTGGCACATTGCCCACCTCTGCAGCACACACATATATATATATATGTGTGTGTGTGTGTGTGTGTATGTACACACACACACACACACACACACATACACGTCCTTGTAATCTTATGTAACCTATACTATTATACATTTAATCTGAAGCGGATACTTATGACACATATGCATACACACACACACACACACACACACACACACACTGTTTGTCTCACATTGGCAGTACTTTGCAGTAGTTGGGGGTAGTCGTGGGTGGATAAAGACCAGTCATTCTCACCATTTCTCTTTATCATTCCATCTCTCTCCATCTCTCTTTCTTTCACTTTCTCCCACTCTCTCTCTGTGTCTCTTTCTTTTTCTCCTCTTCACAAAATCGAATTCCTCAGTCGCTCCTCCCCCCTCTCTCCCTCCCTCCCTCTGTGTCTATGTATCTGTTTCACAACCTATCCCTCACGATATCATCAACTACTTTTCTCCTTCTGTTTATCAACTCAGTTATCTATCCATCTTGCTATCCATATGTTTCTCTCTTTCTCTCTCTCAATATATGTATGATGGTGATGATGATGATGATGATCACCACCACTACCACCACCACCACCACCACCACCACCACCACCACCACCACCACCACCACCACCAGCACTTAATGTCCATTTTCCATGGTGGCATGTGCTGGACGTGTATATAGGTGTGAATATATATATATATATATATATATATATATATATATATATATTATTTTATTCTTTCTCTCTTTCTTCTCCCTTGTTTCAGTCATCTGACTGCGGCTATACTGGAGCACCGCCTTTAGTCAAACAAATTGACCCAAGGACTTATTCTATTGGACCCTTTTGCTAAACCGCTAAGTTACAGGGACATAAACACACCAACATCGGCTGTCAAGTAACGATGGATGAACAAACAGAGACGCCCAAACATATACATATATTTACATATATATATATATATATATATATATATATATATATATGTGTGTGTGAATATATATGACAGGCTTCTTTCAGTTTCCGTCTACTAAATCCACTCACGAGGCTTTGGTCGGCCTGAGACTAAAGTAGAAGACACTTGCCCAATGTGCCATGCAGTGGGGACTGAACCCAGAACCATGTGGTTGGGAACCCAGCTGCTTACAGCCACGCCTGCACCTATATATATATATATATATTCTTCATAAATCCATCACATTATTCTCCCCACTCTCTCTTTCTCCTTTTCTCCTTCTCACCCACTACAAGTCTATGTAATGTATGTCTATGACTAGAGACTATGTGAGAGAGAGAGAGGGAGATAGAGAGAGACGCGCACACACACACAAAAAGAAAGTAAGAGAGAAAGAAAGAAAGAAAGACAGACTCTGCAGCCCAACTAACTCCATTCTCTCATTTGCTCCATCGCTTGTCTTTCCCAGACAAACGCCACCTCTCTCCCCTTTCTCAGACTTCTCTCTTGCTACCCTACAGTCTGTTTCTCAATCTGTCTGTCTGCCTGTCTTTCTGTCTGTCTCTCTCTCTCTCTCTCTATCTCTCTCTCATCCGAACAGATTTCATTAAGGCATACACTTACGCAACCATTACGGACACCATTTTCTTGGTAGGTTACGGAGAATATTTATGGCCTGCGTGCATACATGTGAGTGGATGTCTCTGTGACAACATGTGTGTGTGTGTGTGTGTCTGTGTGTGTGTGTGTGTGTGTGTACAGACGTTCGTTTTGTATCATTTCTTATGTGTTAAATTATGTCAGTTCTGTGTGTGTGTGTGTGTGTGTGTGTGTGTGTGTGTGTGTATGTGTGTGTGTGTATGGAGATGTATCAGACCACACGTGTTTCCTCACACACACACACAAACTATCATCACATTACAGATATGAGTGTGAGTGCATATACCTACATATATGTACGTATGTATGTATGTATGTACGTACATATGTATGTAAGCACGCACACAAAACATACACATACATATGCAAACATACATGTACATACACATCTCTGCAAACACATACCAACGCACACACATAAATATGCATGCACATACACATACACACACACACACATCTATATATAACATACACACACACACACACACACCAACCACAAGTATGTACACATGTACGGTAACACTATTCAGACGAGAAAATCATTGGGAAGACTGCCAAACACACTTTTTATTATTTACATAACTGGATGTATAGAATCAAGACCAATGGGAAAGATAGATGAATAGATAGATAGACAGAGAGATAGATAGAGGGAGACGGGTGGAGAGAGAGAGAGAGAAAGAGAGAGATGGTGGTGGTAGGGGTAGTGATGGTGGTGGCAGCGGTAAGGTCAGTGACAAGAAGACCATAAAACAATAAGAGAAATGTAGAGGGAGTAGTGAGAGTATGTGACAAAAGGAAAGGAGACACACACACACACACACATAATGAAGGGGGGGGGCAGAAGATCATATCAAGAAATGACTGGAGGAGGAGCGGGAGAAAGAGGAGGAGGAGGAGAAAGGGGAGGAGGAGGAGGAGAAAGAGGAGGAGGAGGAGGAGGAGAAAGAGGAGGAGGAGGAGGAGAAAGAGGAGGAGGAGAAAGAGGAGGAGGAGGAGAAAGAGGAGGAGGAGGAGAAAGAGGAGGAGGAGAAAGAGGAGGAGGAGGGCAAATGAAGGAGAGAAAAAGAAAGCATGGTGATGATGTGGACTGAAGAAAGACTGAAGAACACAACGCAAGTTCAAGCCTGGCCAAAGAAGACCCGACCAGATAAAGGATTCTTTGTGGTTGCTTTTAAAGGCCCCCCCCACCTCATTTAAAAACCTGTGGAAATGAAAGAGAGAACTCAAGAAGTAATAACAGAAAAAAAAATAAATAAAAAATTTTTTTTTTTTAAATATAGTATAGGTGTGGTTGTGTGGTACGAATGTTTGTTTTCCAACTACACAAGTTTGGGTTCAGTCCCACTGTGCGTTACCTCGAGCAAATGTTTTTAACTATCACTCCGGGTTTACCAAAGCTTTGCAAGTGGATTTGGTCGATGGAAACTGAAAGAAGCGTATCGTATACATATCTATATATCTGTGTGTGCATGTGTCTTAGTGTTCATTACTCACCAGCTTTTGACAACCGGTGTTGGTTTGATTATGTGCCTTTGACATGGTGGTTCTAGCAGAAGTGAGAGAGAGAGAGAGAGAGAGAGAGAGAGAGAGAGAGAGAGAGAGAGAGAGAGAGAGAGAGAGAGAGTAAGTATGAGATTTTGAAAAAGAAAGAAAAAAAAAACAACAGAAATCAGTTACTGGAAGGCAATTCATTTGAGTAAAGACCCTTTTAGAGCTGTGCTCCAGCATGGACGCAATCCAATGAGCGAAACCGGTAAAATATAAAAGATAAAGAAAAAAATGAAGAAACAGAGCAAAAGAAGAAATAAAAAAACATAAAAAAAACAAGGAGAAATACAGAAACGTAGAAAGGTAAATAAAGAAAGAAAGGAAAGAAAGAAAGAAAGAAAGAAAGAAAGAAAGAAAGATAGAAAGAAAGAAAGAAAGATAGAAAGAAAGAAAGAAAGAAAGAAAGGAGCAAAATGAGAATGTAAAAATTTTAATTTTCTGTTAAATGAAAAGCAGTGTACTGTGAATGTGTGTGTGTGTGTGTACAGTTAAATTAAAAGCTATGTAATTCTAGATGCATAGTGTGCGCGTGTGTGCGTGCGTGTGTGTGTGTGTGAGTTTGTGTGTGTGTGTGCGTGTGAGTGCTCAGTGAAATGCACTTTGAAAATTACATTATTGCATAAAAATCTGTGAGTGAATTGTGAGCGTTATTTGATTAATTGCAATTAAGGTATGAGTCTTGCATTGAAATATAAAATTGTACAGGTGCATGTTATGGAAGAGGCTGGGGGTAGGGAGATAGTAAAGGGCGGGGAGGGGTCGGGGGAGAACGGGGTGAAAGGGGTGTGGGTGGGTTACGTACAGAAAAGGAGAGTGGTGTGCGTGTGTGTGACAGAAAGAGAGAGAGAGAAAGAGGGAAGTGGGAGGAGTGCAGAGCACTGATGTAGGATAAGGCAAAACTTCAATGTGTGTGAGAGAGACAGAGAGAGAAAGAGAGAGGGGGAGAGAGAGAGAGACAGAGAGAGGAGGAGAAAGGATAAGGGAGGAGGAGGAGGAAGAGCAATCTTCTACAGAAAAGCAATTAAACAAGTAATGTGTAAGAGGGAGAAAAGGATGCGTGTGGGGGTGGGGTGAAGCATTGATCTGCAAGAAAGAAATGTAATGAGTGCGTAACGCATGCGTGTGTACATGCGTGCATGCATGTATGTGTAAAGAGAGAAAGAAAGAGAGCGAGAGAGAGAGAGAGAGAGAGAAAGAGAGAGCAAGTGGAAGATGATCCACAGCAGAATAAATGTCTAGAAGAAAAATGGGAGGGAGGGTGAGGGGGCATACCAGAAACAGAGAGATAGGGGTCGGAGGGTATCTAGGAGAGAGACATTTCTGTGTGTGTGTGTGTGAGAGAGAGAGATAAACTGATAGGTGTAAGTATAGCTGTGAGGTTAAGGAGCTTGCTTTGCTATCACGTGGTTTTGGGTTCAGTCCCACTGTGTGGCACCTTGGGCAAGTGTCTTCTGTAATAACCCTGGGCCTACCAATGCCTCCTAACTGAATAATTAGATGCAAACTGTGTAGAAGTTCATCATATATATATATATATATATATATATATATATATGTACATACACACACATATATAGATGTGTGTGTGTGTGTCGTTTGGTCTGTGTTTGTGCACCCACGCTACTGGACAATTGGTGTTGGTTTGTTTATGTCACATTGATGTGCACATGCATGCACAAACACAGCTTTGGCTGTTTCCATCTGCCAAATTCCTTCACAAAACATAAGTTCAACCTGAGGGCCGTAGCAGGAGAAGACACTTACCCAAGGTGCTGCAGAGCAGGATGGAACCCCGAACTACATGGTCAAGAAGGCATTACACAAGAAAAGAAAGAAAGAAAGAAAGGGAAAGAGCCAGAAGTATCAAATGCCTAAAAATACCCTCTATGCAGAAATGCATGTTGACAGCTCCAGCATGGCCTGTCTTTCTATGTCATCATCTCATTGTGAACCATTCCTGGAGACTTTCTTATTATGTGCTATGTGTTTATCAAAGACTTTTGAAAGAAAAATACCAAAGTGATTCTCTGTTCCCTCATTTCAATTGCCTTTTTGCTACAAGGTACTCCCTTACACTGGCCAGATACAAACAAGGCCCTTATGCCACACCAAAGTCAGAACTCTGAATGCGAGTTCGAATGTCACCAGGCATTTCGACCAAAGGTCTAACCGATCCTGTTAATCCGTCCAGGATCGTGGACGGCTTCTGGTGTGGCAGTGAGGTCGAGAAGCTGGCTTCCCAGCCATGTGGTCTTGGGTTCGACCCCACTGTGTGACACCTTGGGCAAGAGTCGTCTATTATAACCCCAGGCTTTCAAAATATCATTGATTATTCCTTCAGCCAAAAGCCCTGCTGCCTTATCCCCTCAACCCCATCCTGCCTCTCTGTCTGTTTGTCTGTGTCACTTTCTCTCCTCCCACCACTCCTCTATTCTTCGCTGTCTTGTGTCAGCGTAGTGCAACCATCAGTCGCAGGGTGGCAGGGAGGAGGCTCACCTTTCAATGTACCCAGCTACCCCAGGGATGTTCCTGTGCCTCACCCCCCACCCACCCCGGGATCTGTGCATGTGTGTATATGCATGTGTACATACATACATACATGTGTGTGTGTGTGTTATTATTCCTGTTACCATTCTAACGCCATATGTAGGTAATCTTGCCAGTTCCTTTGATGTTGCATTATGTACCTATCTGTATTTTTGTTTCTTTCTTCCCCTTTTCTGAAAATATTATATCAAACAGCCAGCGTCACACATGGAAACCTCACTCAACTCCAACACCCACCCACCCAACCCCGCCGCCACCACCACCACCATCACTCCCTCCTGGCCCTTTCCTTTCTATCCAGACATCACCTCCTCGTCCCTATTCCTCGGGGCAGATGAATCATTGCAGATAAGATGCAAGATGTTAACACAGAATATAAAACAATAACAAAACAAAAAATAACACACACGCACACACAAAAAAAACTATAAAAAAAATAAAAAGTAATATTTCTTATCAGTGTATAATATGTGTTTGAGTGCATACCTGTACCATCTTTATACACACAAACATGTGTGTGTGTTTATATATATATACACATGTGCATGTTCATGAATCTGTATATATATATGTGAGTGCCACGTACATACATACATATATGTATGTATGTACATATGTATGTATGTACACACGCACACACATATGTATGAATATATGTATAAATATGTATGTATGTATATATAAATGTGCATATGTCCATGTATGTCTGCCTCTGTGTGCATGTGTATACGTGTGTACAAATACGAGTTAATGTATGTATATGTCAATTTTTCCAAGACAGTATATATTGCCTTACATAGTTAACCCACTCATACTCGGAGCCACATTAAGCCAAACTATTATAAGAACAGACATACAAACAAACAAACGAAAAAACACAAAACAAAACAAAAGAGAAAATAACGGAAAGTTATGTGGCAGAACTTGGAAGTAGGGTGCCAGACTAAAATTTATTAAGATATTCTACTTCTTACTTCAAAAGGTTCCAAAATATAACATTCCATCATATTGTGTGTGGGGGAGGGGGAGGTTGATGCAGTCGGTACCAGTCATAAAGCAGGGTCATTTCAATGGAGTTCAATCTTCTGCGAATTCTTAACTTTATGCCAATGTATACAAGACTGGCACAGGGGTGCGAGTGTCTGTTATACATAATGTGCATCAGCTCACACACACACACACACACATGCGTGCACACATGCTCGCACACACAAATGCATGTGCGCGTCTTTGTTGCTTGAGCGACTGCACACATGTGAGTAGAGACGGAATGAATCATCTTCTTTCAACAAATATATTTTACTGCATGCATTCGGTACAATTTCTTCCATTTAAACACCCAAAGACATTATTCCTGTGTGTGAGAGTGGGTGGGTGCGTCTGTGTGTCTATGTGTGTGTACACATGAATACATACTTGCATGCATGCATGTATTTATATATATGTGCATATGTGTGTGTATTTATATATTTGTATATATATGTATATATATATATACATATGCATGTATATACATACATATATATATATATGTATAGATATAAGTATGTACATATACGTATGTATAAATGCATATACATTTATACCTATATATATATATATATATATATATATATGTGTGTGTGTGTGTGTGTGTGTGTGTGTGTGTGTGTGTGTTTGTGTGTGTGTAGTATTATGTATGTATGTATGTATGTACGGATGGATGTGTTTGCTGTTTCCTTTTTGGAGTCATCTGCAGAACTAAAGTTGAACCCCTTCCCAGACACTTGCATGATTCACTGTCGTTCTAAGAATTTCCAGACAGGCCACCAGACAATCCTACAATCTAACAAAGGCCCCAAGTTTTAATGTCTCAGGAAACTGTTTCCTTGCTACATACATTCTACACTACAGCACCTTGGCATGTGTCTTCTACTGTAGCCCCAGGTTTACCAAAGCCTTGTGAGTGGATTTGGTAGATGGAAACTGAAAGAATCTACCTATCAGTCTATCTATCTATTTGTCCGTGTGTCTGCCTGTCTCTGTATCTATCTATCTATCTATCTATCTATCTATCTATCTATCTATCTATCTATCTATCTATCTCTCTGTCAACTTATCTGTCGATCAATCTAGTTGTCTGTCCATCTCTCCATACGTCTGCCTCTGTCTGTCTGTCTTACCACTTTCTCCATCCATCCATCTCTCCAGACATCTGTCTGTCTACCTGTCCACCCATCTATCTGTCTGTCTGACTGAGTGTCTTATCATTTTCTCTCTCTCTCACTCTCTATTTATCTATCTATCTAGCTATCTATCTATTTATCTATGTCAGTCTTTCTGTCCGTCAACGTACATATCCTTGTCTAGACACCATATGATTGTTGTAAATCATCATCATCATCATCATCATCATCATCATCATCATTGTCGTCATACAAGCAACATTATTCGTTTCTAGTCATCTGTGAAAAATATGTCTAGCTATGGGGAAAACATTACCTAACTTCGAAACAGATGAGGGTTAGTGACAGTAAGGGCATCCATCCAGCTGCAGAAAAAAAAATCTACCTCAACAAATTTTGTCTGACATGGAAAAATAGATGTCAAATGACAATGATGTTGATGATGATGCATTTCCATTAGAATCAGTCGCTTCATGCAAGACTCATTCGACACCAGTACAAACGAGAATTCCCTGCTATCAACCTCGTTTTCAAGCCTCGTTCACGACTCTCCGCCAACCAAGCCACAGAAATGGTAAAACAAATGCAAGGCATTTGTTTAAAACATGAGACTGTGATCACAGAGTGAAACGCTGGATTCCTCTGTAACTAGTGACGGCCTTTGTCGGCAAATTAATAAACATAAAAAGTTCACAAAGCGGTATATAAGTTAAGGTTCCGCGAAGAAGAGAGGACTTTAAATTCTCTGAAGATATCTTCTCCTGTTTCTAGGTAACACATATTGCTGTGTGTGTGTGTGTATGTCTATGTGTGTCAGTGTGTCCCATTTTATTGTTGTTTTGTTCCAGGTCAACTCTGATTAAACACCACCAAAGATCAAAGACATTCCTGCAGTTATTGTGTTGTGGTATAAGACTTCATTATCTAATTTATCCAGCTCTTTATGTTCAGAGTTCAAATCCTGCTGAGGTCAACTTTGTCTTTCATCCTTACATGACTCTGTGTGTGTGTGTGTGTGTGTGTGCACATGTCGTTGTGTCTGTGCTTGTCCCACCATGTCTGACAACCATGTCTGACAACCAGTGTTGTTTTGTCTATGTTCCCATAAGTTATCAGTTCGGCAAAAGGGACCAATAGAATAAGTACAAGACTTAAAAAACAAAACAACAACAACAACAACAACAACAAAAAGCAAACAAGCTAAAATATGATTCGTTTGACTAAAAACCTTTCCAAGTTGGTGCCCTAGCATGGCCACAATTCAACGACTGGAAAGAGTAGGTAAAAGATATCCAACCACTTAGTGCTCTGATGTATCTGTTGTATTTTTTCTTTTTCTTTGAAATATCTCCAACCAATCCCAGAATACCTGAAGAGTCAGTGACCCCTCTCCGACATTTCTGCATCAACCATTACACTCATCACCCAGCTCCCCACCAATTCCACTACCACCACCATCAACCCAAAATACCTTTCTGAATTCTTGTGGCCACCACCACCACCACCACCATCCCAAAATACCTTTCTGAATTCTTGAGGCCACCACCGTCACCACCATCAATGTAGTTTAAGTAAAAAATGATACTTGATAAGGCATCCGGGTTACACCCAAAAATTCTTTCTTCAACATTATGTAAAACATTTCAGGAAACGTTTCAACAACCGTGAAATAATAATAATAAAAAAAAAAGGGTTTCTGATTTGTCAACAATATTTTTATATAAAGAGAAATTCCATCCTGACACACACAAACACACCGAGATTGACCCTTTGGATACTAACCTACTTAGGACTGTCCCCGGCCCTACGATAAAAACATCTCGTTTTAGAATGATCTAAATTAAAACCATCTTTTGGATAACATCAGCAGCATGGAGAGTGGAGGCTGGTATGCATGAGCAACTACTAGTCTTCCATAAACAACCTTGCTTGGAATTCCCTCGAAAGGGAACATTCTAAGGACAATCCTATGATCATTCATGACTGAAGGATGGGGGGGGGGTCACTTTATTGTAGGGTAGGTGTGAAAGGCCAGATCTAACTGGTTTGAACATGAAACATGTAGACTATTGCTGGTATGGATGGTTTAGATGCTAAATGGTTAATAATGACAAAGTCCACCAGTCCACGCTGCAGAGTGGTTGGTGTTAGGAAGGGCATCCAGACATAAAAGCCATGCTGGAGCAGATGCTGGCGCTTGCTGCAATCCTTAGGCACATTAGATTCCTGTCAAACCGTCCAGCCCCTGTCAGAATGATGTTGATGATGATGACAATGATGTTAAATGATGCTGATGATGATGATGATGATGATGATGATGGTGATACATGCAGCAGCCGTTGCTTTTGTTATTGTTGTTTAGTCTTGTGGGTCAGCTTTGATCAAGTGGATCTTATAACCAAAAGGTATTCCAACCACAGAATGGAAAATGAAATCAAACCTCAGTGTGATTTGAACTCAGATTGTAACTAAATACCGAAAGACATCTTTATCTGCCGCCTCTCTAATGATTCTACCAGACTACCATTCTCATTACTGGAAAATCATGAGCTGTATGCGTGTGTGTATATGTGTATATGTGTGTGTGTATGTGCATGTGCGTGTATGTGTGCGCACGTGTATATATATATATATATATTCTCCCATATATATATATATATATATGTATGAACATTATATGCATTCATGTATGTACGAAGGTGTGTTTATCTATTCAAGTGTATGTATACATGTAAGAGCATGTGAGTATGCAAACGCCTTCCTGCGTATGTGCAGCAACATGGTATGCATCCATATGTGTACGTACGTGCATATGGGCATGTGAATGTAAGCACGCATATTATGCATCCCTGTGTATGAATGTAAGCGTGTACACGCCTTCATGTGTATATGAGAATGTGTATGTGTGTGCGTATGTGTGTGTGTGAGAGTGTGTGTGCGTGTGCATTAGAGGTGCGTCCAGAAGCAAGCATGCTTGTCTGTTTGCTAGCTGTAGTCTCTGAAAAATGTCTTTTCATTATTTTTCGATCCACCACCTCACCTTGCAAAGTAATTCATATCCAACCGATATGTTCCCGGAAAAAGATCTGTTTCATTGGTCGATTGCAAAGAGTGGGTGTTCAGGAAACCAAATTTGTTTTGTTTTTTTTTTTGTCTTTTTTTTTTTTTTTACCATTGATTGATTGATTGATTGATTGATTGTTTGGTTGGTGGGTTGGTTGGTTGGTCGGTTAGCTGGTGTGTTGATGGCTGGGAGTTGTATACATAGAAACTGGTTAATTGTGCGAGTCTAGCGAATGGATGGTTAAACGAGCATGTGACTAAGCGAGTGTGCGGAACTGAGTTGAGTGTGTCACTCAGTGAGTGAATGAATGCAGTTGAGTGAGGTGTGTGTGTAAGCGGTTGGATGAGTTAAACAACGCTAATTAGTGTGTGTGCATAGGTGTGTACGGGTGACTGAGTTGAGAGTGTGACTGATGAGTAAGTGAATGTGGTTGTGTGTGTGAGTGAGGAGTGGTTAAGTTGAGTGTGTGTGTGTGTGTGTGTGTGTGACTGTGTTGAGTGTTAGTGTGTGAGACTGAGTTCAATGTGAATGTGTATGACTGAGCGATGAGCAATTGAATATAGCTGAGTGTGTGGCTGAGTTTGAGTGCAGTTGAGTGGCTGGATAGCTGAAACCCCATTAACATGTGAGTGATTATGAGTGAGTTGAGCATGTGTGTATGTAACTGAGCAGGTGAGTGTGTGCCTAGCTGAGTGTGTATGACGATGTGAGTGCTTGAGCACATGTTTCTGACTGAGGAAGTGAGTCACAGAGCCAAGTGTGAGTGAATGAGAAGGTGAGTGTATAACTGAGTAAGAGCATGGTTTGTTGTGTAGGATGTGTGCATCTGAGTTGAGTGTGAGTGAGTGCGACTGGGTTAGGGGCGGGTGCGTAACTGAACAAGTGTGTGACTGATTGAATAGGTTGTGAAGGATCACACGGGTGCCTGAGCATGTGCTTTCGACTGAGCGATCATAATTGAGCCTGAGTAACTGAGTGAATTAGCAGCAGAGTGAGTGAGCAAGTGTGTGTGTGTGTGTGTGTGTGTGTGTGGGTATATGTATGACTGAGTAAGTTGAAGAGAGCATGAGAGAGAAAGAATGATAGAACAAGAGAGAGAAAGAAAGAATAATAGAAGGAGAGAGAGAGAAAGAAAGAGACCACAATTGATTTTCTTCTTGTCTTATTTTTAATGTTTCCACTGTGACAGACGATCAATGAACAGCATTTTACTTAATTTCTGTCTGTGTTGTGTGTACATGTGTAATATGTGTGTACATGTGTAATATGTGTGTACATGTGTAATATGTGTGTGTGTGTGTGTGTGTATATATATATATATATATATATATATATATATATATGTATATATATTATATACAGGTGTGCCCGTGCATGTGCACAAGTGTGTGCGTGTGTGTGAGACATGTCTGCGGACAGATTACAAGGATGTTCCTGTTCCAGAGATGTGTCCAACTGGACATAATATATGGACATTAAACAAACCATATGCTTACCGACGACGACAATGTCAACGAATATAAGATGATGAGGATGATAATGGTGGTGGTGGTGGTGGTGGTGACGGTGGTGGTGGTGACGGTGGTGGTGGTGACGGTGGTGGTGTTGGTGGTGATGATAGTAGCAGTAGTAGTGGTGGTGACGAGAGTGGTGATGATGATAGTGGTGATGGTAGTAGCAGAGGTGGAAGTGGTGGAGGTGACGATGGATGGCAATAATGATTGCATTTAAATATATGTGTGCGTGCATCTGTGTGCTTGCGTGTATGTGTGTGTGTGTGTGTGTGTGTGTGTGTGTGTGTGTGTGTGTGTGTGTGTGTGTGTGTGTTCATGCGTGCATATATTATAACACATCTAGTCATATATTATACTGGGTATTTCTTTTTTTTCTAGTCCATATATTAATCATGTTGGCAATATAGTGTGTGTATATAATCACATGAGCTGCATATAATTGTATGTGTGTGTGTGTGTGTGTGTGTGTGTGTGTGTGTGGGTGTGGAAGAGAGATGAGTTTATGTTTGCAAATATTGCTCACACACACACACGCACACACACACATAAATAAAGAACACTACTGATTTTCTTGGACACAGCTCTCACGTTTTCTCTGTATTGATTTGTGTATCCATTTATCATATTATATATGTCTGTATATATACACATATACACACAAACATATACGCACATATATACACACCTGTGTAGATATATATATATATGTATATATGTATATATACACACACACACACAGATAGACAGACAGACAGACACACACACATATATATACATACACAATCACACACACAGACACACACATATATATATATATACACGTACATATGCACACATACATCATACATAAATGTGCATATATATGTGTGTGTGTGTGTGTGTGTGTGTGTGTGTATATACATGCATGTATCTGTGTAGACGTGTATGTATGTACACAAGTGTTTGTGTGTGTGTATAGACGAATGTATGCATGTACAACTGAGCAGACAAAAAAAACAAAAAAAAACAAAAATGGCAGAACACTGAAACCATCAGTCATGCAGTCTGCAGGAGAGATGACAGGACTGGTATGGATGGGAGACGAGACGAGGAAACAGTCAGACTGCAGCTGGGTGAAATATGCGGGGTGGAGACACAGCTCAAATACCCATCGCAAAAGGAGAGGACATAATTAGAGGCAACTCAGATTAGATCTTGGCATACTGAGCACTGGAACCATATGAGATGATGCTTAATTAACACGACGAGTTAGTAGTTAATAGGCCATACTTAAAAGTGAATCAACATTCACCTCCCGTCCCAGTAACAGCATATGAGACATTAATACACACACACACACACACATCTCAAAAGTCCTTCCTGAGCCATAAACTCATAAGGTCGGTTTCCTAGATTCTGTGGTGAATATATTGATTCCCTTGATAGGACGCCATATACATATGGTTGCCATGCCATCAACTCTGTGTGTGTGTGTGTGTGTGTGTGTGTGTGTGTGTGTGTGTGTGTGCATGTGTATATATATGTATGTATATATAAGTGTGCAGGAGATGTGGATTTAGAGAATTGTGTAGCTGTCAGAGAAAGCTCATCTTACAGACTCGGCTATCAGTCCACAGATTCACACACATAAATACCCCCAGAGTAGTAGTAATGTATTAGACAAGGGAGGCAGAAAACCATGCTTTATTCTGCCAGCTGTACCCACATCCCTGTCATATATTTGCAGCATTTTGCTAAGGTCCTCCACAGCAACAAGCTGGTACATGGTCGTGCAGACTTTTACAGGATAATGAAGAGGAGCAGGATGTGGTATGGCTGATGATGTTGACCCAAGTACATTACTGGTTGTAAATTATTTAATCAACACCCTCACCTGACTAACTCCAAACCTTGGCTGAATGATTAAAAAGTACCCAAAAAAAAAAAAGAACCAGTAAATGAATAAAAACAATAAAGCCGACACCCATCTGCAAAAATCTGAACTCGGACTCTTAAAAGTCGTAAGTAAACGACTGTGAAACATTTCATCCACCGCCCTACTGCCCACCCACCAACCCTTTTAAAATCAATACATAATTAACGTAAATGCTAGCTGGAAAAGAGAAGAGTCAGGTTTCTTAGTAGCTGCTGTTGTTGTCGCTGTTGTTGTTGCTGCGGTCGTCTTTGTGTAACAATAAGTCTGTCAATTTAGATAAGAACACCGCCTTATATCAGATTTGAACTTATCTTCTACCGCTTAGAAGAAGGTCGAAGAGATACTTTAAAGATTAATGCAATGCTAGCTGCTAATCTGCTTTTATTTATTTATACGATGTTGTTCTTCTTCGGGGGTGGGCAAGGAGGGGGTTGTTGCATTCGTTGCTGGGGAGAATATATATTTTTTTTTACTCTTTTATCATTGTTTCTTATTCTGTTTTTTTTTTTTTTTTTTTTTGCCTTTCTCTTTTGATAATTTGTCTTCAGTAATTCGGTAATTCTTAATTAACAACTTGTTGCTAAGTTTCATTAATGTTAATCTGCTAAATGCAAATCTCGAATCATTCAACGCTAAATCTCAAACGAGGCCTTCTAGCGTAAATGTTACTTATACCTGTAAGTACATCAACGCGTGTATATGATATACATACATACATATATACATAGACATATACACATATATGTATATATTATATATACACAAACATCTGTACGTAAACATGTGCATGTAAATACATACCCACACACTTATTAGTGCATATATACGTGAAGACATGTACATTATGTAAGTATGTGTGTGTGTGTGTTTGTATACATACATGCATACAACAAGTTTCAGTTATAGCTGAGGGTATATATATTTACTTCATAAAGGACAAAAAACCTTTATGCACTAAGATGCAGCTTAACAATAGCAAATCAATTTACAGATAACGAGCAGAGAAAACAGACTTCAGCACAGGTGTGGAACTTGAATAATGGACACTCCACTTATATAATACACATGTGTGTATATATATATATATATATATATATATATATATATATATCTATATATATATATATAGAGAGAGAGAGAGAGAGATACATATACACATACATATATGTATATATGTTTGTACGTGCGTATGTACTGGAGGTGCATAGGTTAGTGGGTAGTGTTTTTGACTCATTATTGTAAGATTGTACTTTCGGTTCTTGGACTGGGTAAGGTGTTGTGTTCTTGAGCAAAGCACTTCCATTTCATGTTCATCCAGTCCGCTCAGCTGGCAAAAGCGAGTGATCTTGGGGTGGACTGGCATTCTATCCCGGTGGGGGATATACATGCCACAGAATCCAGGAAACCAGTCTTACGGGCCTCAGGCTTAGGAAAGAACTTTGATCATTCATTTAATGTATGTATGCCATGATAGATCGCTAGCCACTACACATTCCTTTTTTGCCTCCTTGTTTCTTTCTGTGTTCCTTTCTGTGGAAGAGCGTAGGCGCAAAGCGTTAAAGACTTTTTCACTTCCCAAGCGTTATACTAATACATCTGTTTGTTGTGTACACCACCTGTCTTCGTCTTTTGTTTTTTTTTATGAATTCTCTCCCTATATTTGAAGAAACCAACCTTATGAAACTCTGGCCCAAGAAAGAACTTCGATCCTTCATTTAATGTATGTATATATATATATATATTATGTAATCGAGGTCGTTAGAGTAAGTGACAGAGTACTTAAGATCAGACTAGTGCTTCATCATAGATTAGCTACTGTCATCTCAGCCTATGCACCTCAACCTGGGCTACCAGATGGTCTGAAAGACCAATTCTATGACACCCTCTTGCAAACTACCTCGTCGACGAGTGACAGGGACCTTCTCTTTGTGGCTGGAGACTTCAACGGTCATGTCGGACGTCGTGCTGGGGGCTTCCATGGCATACATGGAGGCTATGGCTTCGGTTCCCGCAACGAGGAGGGAACCAGACTGCTGGAGTTCTGTGATGCAACCAATCTTATGGTCTGCAATACCAACTTCAGGAAACCTGCCAGTCACCTAGTCACCTACCGCTCCGGCAGACACTCTAGCCAAATCGACTACATCCTCGCCAGAAATAGGGAAAGAGGGCGGCTTATAAATGCCAAAACCTACCCTGGCGAAGAATGTACCCCACAACATAGATTAGTAGTTAGCGACTTTGGGATCAAGGCAAAATGGGTGCCCAGAATTAGACAGGCTTGGAGAAGAAGGGTGTGGAAGCTTAAAGACCCTGCAAACGGACAGAGACTTAGAGACAAGTTACTTGAAGCATTTAACGAAATAGAAGGGGATATAGCATCATACAACGTGGAAGACAATTGGAGATTTCTGCGGGACAACCTGTTGAAAGCCACCGACCAGATTTGTGGGTGGTGTAAGGTCCCCTCCCAACCCAGAGTAACGTGGTGGTGGAACAAGGAGGTAGACAGGGCTATTAGACAAAAGAAACAAGCTTGGAAGGACTGGAAGAACGGTGGTAGCAGGGAATTGTACCAATGTGCCAGAAGGGAGGCTAGGCGACAGGTTTATTTAGCCAGAGGGGAAGCAGATAAGGAAAGATTTGCCAATGTTCTGCGCCGTGAGGACCAAAGACTCGAGGTATTTCGGGTTGCAAGACAGTGTAGGAGAGAGAATAGTGATGTTGTAGGAGAGAAATGTGTTCGCATGGATGATGGTACGCTTGCATTAAATGAGGATGCAAAGAAAGAGGTCTGGAGATGCCACTACGATAGATTGCTTAATAAAGAGAATGAATGGGAGAAAGAGAGCCTGCCTTATGTCGACCCAATAGAGGGACCAGCTATCCGAGTTGATAGTACCAGGGTAGATAAAGCAATTAAGAGTATGAAGACCGGGAAAGCCCCCGGCCCATCAGGAATCACTGCAGAGATGCTCA
>NC_142941.1:57763931-57771431 GCF_046866305.1 Octopus bimaculoides
AGGTATGGTTTAATATATAAAACCCTATACGGAGTGTATGTGCATGAGTATGCATGCGTTTCATGTATATAAGAAAGAATCGCAGATGCACATAGAATAAAAGTGCTGCAAGAGATAAAGACAAGACAACAACAATAACAACAACAATAACGACAACTATTAAACACAAAAGAAAACCAGCGATAAAAGCAACAACAAAACAAATGTTCTGCCATAATGAAAAGTTATAGCGTAATAATAATGATTTCAGGTTGTAATTTTTATTTTTAATAATAGCTTCTTGCGATAACGTAACATCGCTGTAATAAAAATAAAATGTATAAATATATGTGCAGCTATTATCATTATTTATTCATTTATTTTTCTGAAAAAGTAACAATGAAATTTTGCAATGAAGTATGATATTGTGTAGCTATATGCGTGTGGGTGTGTGTGTGTGTGTGGTCCCCAGAATATTGTATCGTTAGATTCATTCATATCTATTACAACAACCATGGCCTCGTTATTTCAGCGAAGAACAGATTGGCTCGTAAACTTTACTGTAAACATGCTTTGCAGAAGCACCATGGCCATGTTGTAAAATGTAGGCATAAACATATTTAAGTATGCATGTATACATGTGTTTTTGCGTGTGAATATACATGGGTAAATGTAATGCGTATACATGTAGTTATATCCATATCACTCTCTCCCTCATATATATGTTTGTGTGTATGTGTATTAACAACAATAATAATCCTTTCTACTAAAGGGACAAGCTCACCACCTTAATAATAATTATGATAATAATAAGAAGACATTGTGTATGCAGGTGTTATGTGTATATATATATATATATATATATATATATATATATATATATATATATATATATACATATATATATATATACACACATAACACCTGCATATACACACACACACATGCACATACAGCTATATATATATATATATATATATATATATATATATATGCACATACAGCTATATATATATATATATATAGCTGTATGTGCATGTGTGTGTGTATGTGTGTGAAAGGGAGAGAGGTGGGTAAGGATCATGGACCAAATTGTGTAAGCAAGCCTGTTTGAGAAAATGAGTTATTGATGAAGATGGGTGGGTTGTTATACAGGTAGGCAGGTAGGAAGGTAGACAAGGTATGCATGTAGGTAAGGTAAGTAGGCAGGTAGGTGCAAATGTAGACAGTGAGTAGTTTAGGGTCGGAGGATGTGGGTGGGTGAGGTTCGGGGAGGTAGGCAAGTAAGGAGGGAGATATAGATAAGGAGGTAGGTAGGTATGTGGGTTGGGTTAGGGCTGGGGAGTGTGTGTGTGTGTGGGGGGGGGTCTGGCAGTAGGTGAGCAAGTAAGATAGGCAGACTGCCTCATTGGGGCCTGGAGCTAGGTAGGGTGAGCAAGGAGGGCAGGAAGGTTAGAAATGCCTGAAAGTAGGTCATTGGCAAGTAAGGAGGTGGAAAATATACAGTGGGTCAGCCAGGAGGTAAAGAGATATGGCAGAGGGGAGCAGGTAGACAGGTAGACAGGTAGGTAGGTAGGTAGGTAGGTAGGTAGACAGATGGGGAGGGGGGGGGGAGGGAAAGAGGAAGGAAGGTTTTAGAGAAATGCTACCTACTCAAAGATACTTCAAAGACCACCTTGAGCATTTCTTGGAACTTATTAGTTTATGCATTCTGGAGTAGGGTGCCTAATTAACAACAGCAGCTATGACTATGATGAAGGTGGCAAGAAAGACAATGATGTTGGTAATGATGATAATGATGATGGTTGTGTTGGTGGTAATGATGACAACGATGATGACGACAACGATGATGATGATGGTGATAACTGCAAAATCATGATAATGATAGTGGCATAGGTGATGACAATGATGATGATGATGATGATGATGATGACAGTAATGAACAACAACAACAACAACAACAACAACATGTGTGATGATAACAATTTCCCACCAATGATACACACCATCTCTCATACCATGCACCAAGACTGCTGACCACCAGCAATACCACCGAGTCTACAGAGAAACAAAAGCCATGACCAACAGCCCCTACATTACAGTTATATTACCACCAAGGCCTCCACCACCACCACCACCATCACTGCCACCACCACCACTACTGCTACCACCGCCATCATCATCATCGGCATCACAACTATGGATCTATTTCAAAACGGGGGCACCAGTTTTCATTTATGTTTTATGTAGTGTTTTTGGTACGGAAAGACTTTCAAACTTCGTATACTTATCTATTTTGTGTTATAGAACAGAAAAAAATTTTTGTATTCGAATTTATTTCATGTAAAAAATTGTCTTATTTCGATAATTTCTACTAATCACTGACGTCTATTCAGTTGAAAACAGTTAGCGCTGTAACGGTGTATATCGTATTAATCCCCTAACTCTAACCCTAACTAGACTGTTAACCGTAACCGTAACCCTAACCCTAACTCGAGAATCCGAACTCTAAAATTGTTACACACATAGATACGCACAGCGTAATTTATTATATAAACAATATATGCGTATAAATTACAATTAAACCGGATGAAATATGTCACAGGGAATAACATTTTTATGACCGCCCAGCAGTAACTCTATTGAGCTGAATAGACGTCAGTGGTTGGTTGAAATTACAGAAATACGACAACTTTAACATGGAATAACTTGCGATGTACGTTTTTTTGTTAAGAAGACTAAGAGTAAAAGATGTTTTATATGACACATTCTACCAGTGTCCCAAGTTTCAAAGTGTTTCGTTAGTGTTTCGTTAAGAAAATACTGGTGCCCCCGTTTTGAAATAGATCCACAACTATTGCCATCAATACTATCACCACCATCATTACATCTGTTGTCACTAGCACCGTTGGCAGAAGAGCTATTTGTCTCCAAGACCACTGCTACCATCAGTTTCACCACTTCTACCAGCCATCATAACTGTTGTCGCCCAAGACTATCGCCACCACCACCACCGCCGCCGCCGCCGCCGCCGCCACCGCTGCTGCCACCCCCACCACCTATACCACCACCACTACAAATACCATTATTTTCATCTGTATTGCTGCTAATTACCTCCAAGACCAATACCATCGTCTTACATTACAAAAACTGTGAGCAGAGCCATCACCACCATCACCACCACCACCACCACCACCACCACCACAACTACCATCTGCATTGTGACTATTGTCACCAAGATCACTGCCATCACGGCTACAACGACCCTCATTACAACTGTTGCCACCACCACCACCACTACCACCATCACTGCCGCCGTCATGAACCAATAAGACCACTTCTAACAATAGATCATCGATACCAAACTACCTCCCGTGAATGATACTTCAAACAACAACCACCACACGCACCGATAAATGCGGCCACCACCGGCGCTGCTACTGCCACAACACTGTACGAGTGCAGCCGACCACAGCCTGTATGCTGGGTGTCATTGAGAGGACAAAAGTCTTTTCTTCTTCTGTGGAATGGATAAAGATATTGGAAAACAGCATCTTGTGTTGGAGAGCATCGTTAATGAAAGGAGGAAGAAATACTCCTGGTGCTTGCATCCTCATCATGTGTGTGTGTGTGTGTGTGTGTGTGTGTGTGTGTGTGTGTGTGTGTGTGTGTGTATGTGCGTGCGCACACATCTATACAAGCACACAAGCATTTACTTACATAACATGTGTATGTGTGTATTTATATATATATATCTATATCTATCTCTCTATCTATCTATATCTATATATAAATGCGTGTGCATGTATATATGTGTGTGCGCGTGCGTGTGTGTGTGTGAATGTATGTATATGTATTTATGCATTGCCAAGTACACATATACTCGTATAAATACTTAAAACTGTCACAGGTACACACACACACACACACACACACATTATATATATACATATGTATACATATATATGTGCTTGTATGTGTGTGTTTGTGTGCATGTGTGTATGTGTGTGCGTGCACATATATACAAGCAACATGCATTTACTTAGGTAACATATATATGTGTGTGTGTGTATATATGTATGTATATATTGCCAAATGCACATATACTCATATAAATACTTAAAACTGTCACAGGTACGCGCACACACACACACACACATTATATATATATATATATATATATATATATATATATATATATATATATATACATACGTATAGATATATAATATATATTTTACATAGTTATTCATATGTGCATTCATCCATGCATGTATGCATCAAGGCACATAGTGCATACATGCACACAGAACACACACGCACAACAGAAACATGTATATTTGCACATGCACACGGGGACACACACGTGCACATATTCACCCATGCACACACACACACACACACACACACACACACACACAGCCCTGACAACACCCAGTTACATGTGTGCATGCAAATATGAGGGTAATTGTTAGGGACAGGGAGAGAAAGAAAAAAAAGGGGAGACCCAGGACCCAGAATGGAGAGGAAGGAGGAATAGGGAGGGGGTTACAGAGGGGGTGGCATGCTGGTGGTGGTCGGGGAAGCAGTGCTGTAAGAGCTTCCAGTCTTCTTTCCTTTAATAATAATAATAATAATAATAATAATAATAATCACAGGAGTTGCTGCTACAGCTGTTTTGGTAAACAAAGGTACCAGCTGTTGGAGATAACATACCTTGATTGCACTGAAGGTGGGTGAAATGTAAATAGGTGTGAGAGAGAGGGGGGGGGAGAAAGATGGATAGATGGATATATATATATATATATATATATATATATATATAGAGAGAGAGAGAGAGAGAGAGTAGAGAGAGAGAGGGAGTAGAGAGAGAGAGAGAAAGATTTGTATAGAACAGGAGTAAAAGTGGGAGGGAGCATATTATAACAGAACAATTGTTGGAGGAGGAGGAGGAAAAGAAGTGTGGTAGGTGAGATGGATAGGATAGCATAGCTAAGCATATAGCATAGCATTAAGAGGAAGAGAGAGAGAGGGAGAGAGAGAGAGAGAGAGAGACAGAGAGAGAGTATGAGTGGGTAAATGAAGGAGTGGGTGGGTGGTGGTGGTGGTGGTGAATTGAATAGATGGTGGGGGGGGGTAAGGAGGGAGAGCTATAAGAGAAGAAAATGGAAAAGAATAGAAGGGGTGGAGGAGGAGGAATGATCTTAGGGCATAGGGGCAATGATTGGAGGAAGGGGAAGGGGAGGAGGGGAGCAGAAGTGATGGGGGACTGGAGAGATATATAGATATATATATAGATAGATAGAGAGAGAGAGAGAGTAAGACATCATTAAGAGAAAGAGACAGAGAGAGCAAAACAAAGCATCACTAAGAGAGGGAGAGAGAAAGAGAGAAAGGGAGAGAAAAAGAAGAAGGGAGTGTGCTAGGAAGGGGTGAGATGGAATAATTGCATATAAGAAGAGTGGGAGATGAAACCGAAAACTAAAGGTTAATAGGAGTAGTGGTGGTTGTAGCGGTGGTGGTGGTGATGGTGACAGCTATAGTTTTAAAGAGGAGCTGTAATTATATTAGAATATACCACATATTATACCACACTACAATGGATAATTAAGCTTTTATATCGAGCTATATGTATAATGTATAATATCACACAATACATAACATTATAACATGATACTATATCATAGAATATGATATTATAATATCATGCTATTATACTATATTCATCATCATCATCATCATCATCGTTTAACGTCCGCTTTCCATGGTGGCATGGGTTGGACGATTTGATTGAGGACTGGCGAACCAGATGGCTGCACCAGACTCCAATCTGATCTGGCAGAGTTTCTACAGCTGGATGCCCTTCCTAATGCCAACCACTCTGAGAGTGTAGTGGGTGCTTTTACGTGACACCGGCACGAGGACCAGTCTGGTGGTACTGGCAATGGCCACGCTCAAATGGTCTTTTTTATGTGCCACCTGCACAGGAGTCAGTCCAGCGGCGTTGGCAATGACTTCGCTCGAATGTTTTGTTCACATGCCACCGGCACAAGTGCCAGTAAGGCGACACTGTTCTATATTATTTTGTATATTATAATGTATAATATTCCATTCTACTATAGGCACAAGGCCTGGAATTTTTGGGGAAGTGGGAAGAGGGCAGTCAATTAGATTTACCTCATTATGCAACTAGTACTTAATTTATCGAGCTTGAATGGGTGAAAAGGCAAAGTCGACTTCGGCGGAATTTGAACTCAAAACGCAGTGATGGGCGAAATGCTTAGCAGCATTTTGCCCAGCGTTCTAACGATTCTGCCAGCTCGCCGCCTTAATAATAATAATAATAATAATAATAATAATAATAATAATAATAATAATAATAATAATAATAAAAAATAAATAAATAATAATGATAAATAATAATAATAATAATAATAATAATAATAATAATAATAATAATAATAATAATAATAATGGTTTCAAATTTTGCCACAAGGGCAATCATTTTTTGGATGAGGGGATAAGTCACTTACACCAACCCCAGTACGCAACTGGTACTAAATTTATTGTTCCTAAAAGGATGAAAGGCAAAGTCGACCTTGGCAGAATTTGAACCCCAAAACATGAAGATGGACGAAATACCGCTAAGTATTTTCCCCCAGTGTGCTAAGGATTCTGCTAGCATGCTGCCTCAATAATAATAATAATAATAATAATAGTAATAATAATAATAATGGTAATAATAATGACGATGACGATGATGATGATGATGATAGTAAACAAATCCAAGCACCTACGCCTACAAACACACACACACACCTCAAACATGTAATTTAATGCCGTGTGTACGTGATCAGCTAACATCACATGATCCCTCTCCCTCTACACACAGACACACACACACACACACACACACATCAGCCCTCTAGTCACAGTAGGAGGGTTAAAGTAGGGCATCTAATATAGATTTATACACACCATACGCAAGTGCGTATGGCTACGTCGCAGGAAACCGAAAAGAAAAAGAATTAAATATAGACTAAACCGTCCCACTTCAGCAATGAGTGGCGTTCACTTGACATACATGTATATGCAGATATATGTATATAAATATCAATATATACCTACATATATACACACACACACACACACACATATATATATATAAACATACACATATGCACACGTGCATGCACACGCACATGCTTACAAATATAGTGCAGCACCGATTTCCCTGGCGACTAATGATCCAGTATTTCCTTTAATCCGGACAACTTACAAGAAAGAACTTGAAATTTTCATGGCCGCCAGTCTCGTTCGCTTCATGGACCACATGTGGCATTGTGTGCTTCCTGTGCCTAACATGTGTTATTTGCATTGCCCTTGTAAGTGACGATACGAAATTTTGAGAGAGCCGCTGCTGTTTTTAGCCTAAAGCTCTACCCACTATCTATAGCTACTACAGATATGAGGACTGAGAATGGTAGAGCCAAATGCAAACATCAATCCAGGACGAAGTAG
>NC_142941.1:57778931-57788931 GCF_046866305.1 Octopus bimaculoides
TGATGATGGTCGTGGTGGTGGTGGTGATGACGATGGCAGCGGTGATGAAGATGACGGCGACGACGAAGAAGAAGAAAACCAGTTATTGCTCTCGGCACATTGATGATGCCTTTTGTATCATGTGCAAACTGATGTCTTTGACGACCTCATCATATGTAGACAAAAAAAAAAAAAGAAAATGTTTCGGTGCAATGAACCAGTAACCCAATAAGGTTTAAGCACTTGTTGGTTTCTAATATATACGTGTGTTTATCTGTATTTGTGTAATATACCATATATATATATATACGCACGCCCAGGTACACACACACACAGATGTACAGACACACACACACACACACAATTTGCTTTTATACTCTTTAGCTTTGGGGCAAAATCAATATGAAAGATAACAAGAAGTTCTGAGCAGCCAATGGAGTTTCAATTTAATTTATAATGAATGAACGCGAAACGACGACGACGACGACAACAACAACAACAGCAACAACAACAACAACAACAACAACAACAACAACCCCCCCCAGCTAATTATTACAAATAAATACATTATTTATACATTCAGTGTGACATTCAGAAATTGAAAATTAACAGTGAAGGAATATTGATGTGTGTGTATGAGTATGTGTGCTTGTGTCTATGTATAAATGAATGTATGTATGTATCCATTTATATATATATATATATATATATGTTTGAATAATGTATATATTTGTGTATGTATATATATGGGCATGTAGTCACAACATTTAGATATACATAATATATATATCCATATATAAATATATATATCATTATCATCATCATCATCGTCGTTTAACGTCCGCTTTCCATGCTAGCATGGGTGGGACAATTTGACTGAGGACTGGTGGACCAGGAAGCGACACGAGGCTCCAATCTGATTTGGCAGAGTTTCTACAGCTGGATGACCACACACACACACACACATGTGCAGCAGTCATTATTATCATTATCATCATCATCATCATCATCATCTATCTATCTATCTATTTACCTATCTATCTATCTATCTATCTATCTATCTAATCTATCATCATGGACGGACGGTAGACACATCGGCTCCCATGTAAGTTGCATTTTTCACCTCTTAAAAGACCTATTTTGTTTTAAAATTTTGTATAAGTTGTGTATAACACAAAATACTTCGTGAACATATATTTTTCAAATCGGAAATAGCTCTATTTAGAGCCTTATTTCCAAAAATTCAAACATATCTTCCTCGTTCCTAGCCATATTCTTTAAAACGAATATGGCTAAGGTTTTCAACGAGGCCGACTTCCCGCTCCTAATGCCAGAGGCGAAAACACTTAATGCCGTTCCGCATGAACGCAGACAAGTGATGAAGAAGAGCAATGATTCTGAGTCAACTGCTGCTGCCTCAACCACCACCACTACCACCATCACGTGTACAAACTCTGCTGCTACAGCAGTCTTGCCTGCCACCGTCACCAGTGACAACAACAACAACAACGACAAAGACAACAACAACAACAGCAACAACAACGACAACGACACAAATGTCCTTGCTAACACGACCACTGTCCTCACCACTGCTACTACCAGTGACAATAACAACAGCAACAACAACAGGACACCGACCTTCAACACCAACACCACCACTACTTCGACAAACTCTGCCGCCACTACCACCACCTTTGAACCTGGCAGTACCAACACCACTGTCAATACCACCATCAACAACTACAAGACGAACAAGATAAACAACACCACAAACGCCACAAACAACATATCTGCCAGCATCACAAAAACAAATTTTGCCGATGCAACGAAAGAAAAAAGAACAACATTAACATTCACCCAAAAACAAATCAATGACACAAAATCCCTTCTCACGAAAGAAGGTGACACTGTACAAATACACATACCAAAAGCAATTATTGAAAATACAAACAAGAAGCACATATCATACAGACTTATCAACAAGAAAACGAAGCGACCGGAGAGTTTCCCCACCCAAAAAATTGAGATTTGTCTCAAACCGATATGGCCCTTTCAAAGTCATGTTACTTGGGGACGAAAATTTGCCACGGTCCTAGTACGCTTTAAGAGCGAACAGTTAGCAAAGGAATTTTCAACACTCTCTCTCCACACAGATGACTTGGTGATGATACCGAGTTATCTTGGACAGAGAGTGACGAAGGTGACAGTAAAGAATGTCCCTTCACAAGTGGAAACCCAGTGGATAGTAGGTTCTATATGCCTCGAAATGGAGGAGGCAAATATATTAGAAATTGCTACTGCAGAGGAGAAAAACTGGGAAGGGGGAAAAAAAGTCGAAGTCCTCCTCCATATCACTGAAGAGGAGTGCCAAAAGATCCCCACACACATCCAACTGGCAAAGGACCACAAGTTATATGTAGTGGTGGAAGGAAGGCGGCCACGTTGTTATGTATGCGGCAGCGAGGCACACCTCAAGGACAGTTGCCCAACCGCCGCCAACCAAAAAAAGCAACAAGGGCAACCACCAAAACCCGGAAAAAAAACCCTACTACCAACACCACCATCAACAATCAAAACAAGAGAAACACAAGCAACACTGGCAACTGAGAAGACAACAGCATCTGCAAAAACAACAAGTGAGGAAGCAGGGGAAAAGAAAGAAAATTCCAAGACTGTTTCCCCCTCCCCCACATCACACACACCTCACACAAATAACAAGCCATCAGCACCAACAAAAACAGCAACACAACCACTCACACAAGCACACACAGACGCTCACAATTTGCCCCTACCCCCTTCCGATTCCTCAGAACCTTCGTCGGAAGATGAAAGTAATGAGGAATGGCAAATAGCCCAGAAAGGAAGGAGGAAGAGGAGCAAGAAAAGAAAAGCAAACACAAACAAAGCAGGGAGATACACAACTCCCGAAAACACTCCAGACACCAACACAAGCACACACAACTACAACACAAGCAACAAAACCCCAAAAGCAAGTACACACACAATGCTCACTGCCATCAACACAAAAAACTCAGAGTTGATGGAATACATCAACACAAAAACAAACATAACAAACGAAGACATAAAAACCAGCAACCACCCATACACAACACCGCCAGAACACATCAAAATACTACACATAACACCAACCCTGCACCACACACTAAAATCTATTTTTCCAAAGGCAGTTGGCAAATGCCAAAAATACCTGGCGAAAAAACTATATAGTGATCTCCTCGAAGAAAACCCGAAGGAGGAGACACAAAAACTCTCAAACGGTAAGTGACTCTCTTTATAAAACTTTAACACTCAAATCAAAATGATGCTCAAGATTGGTTGTGTAAATGCGCGTGGCTTGGGGTCCCCTTGGAAACAAGGGTACCTCCTAAATGACATAAAGTCACATAAACTAGAAATCATAGCCATAAGCGAGACCAGACTCCATGATACGCGGGCCCTATCGTCCATGTTTGGCAGACAGTTTAACATTTATTTTTCTCCCTGTCTGCCGAGAATGGGCGGTAGTGGCACGGCGGTACTCTTTCGCAAGAGTCTGGATCTCGAAGTAAAGACAGTATTCATAGACCCGGAGGGTAGATTGGTTGTTCTGGATGTCGATGGCAGCGATGGGTGTGCTTTTCGACTCATATCAGTATACGCACCACCTTTAACAGGTAGGCCGGATTTCTTTCGACGTCTAGAAGTATTCCTAGGAACGTCTCGTCCTTTACTTTTAGTGGGGGATTGGAATGCTACCTTGGACACGCATCTAGACTATGTTGGCAGAGATAGGAATAGACGGGGATGCAAATGCCTCAAAGACCTGCTCAGACGCTTTCAACTGTCTGACAGGTACCGACTCGATTACCCGAATGCGCCAATGTGGACATGGACAAACCGCATCGGGTCGTCGAGATCGTATCTAGATAGAATACTGTGTAGGAGAGTAGATAGAGATAGCATAGGGTGTCCACAATTTCACATAGTCAGCTACACGGATCACAAACTTGTGACGTGTACGCTAGACTTAGATAAGACACATAGGCAGGGCTCCGGTTACTGGAAACTAAACGCGTCTTTCCCGTCGAGACCAGTTTTCAGAGACCGGATTAGCACGTTAGTAAAGAGGGCTTTGACAGGAGCCATCATCAATAACAAATGGTGGTTTGCCCTCAAGAGAGCAATAAAAGCAGAAGCGGTTAGGTATAGCAAAGCACTAGCCATAGACAGAAACAGAGTAGAGGGTGAACTAGTTAAGAAGCTAGAAGAGGCAATTAGAAGTGGCATCGCATCCGACGTTTTGGCGGCGAGGTTGGCCCTTGACCAACACTTCAACGCCAAACACGAAGGGTGCGTTGTCAGGGCTAGGATGCGTGCTCTAAGAAACGAAGGTGTTGGAGCCGCACGAGAGGCCCGGGTGGCGGAGGCGCAACAGGGCAACAAAGCCACCATTCGGTCTCTGGTGGACGAACAGGGGCGCGAGCTGCTCGAGCCAAGCAAAATGTGTGAGGCCTTTCAGCGGCACTTTGCTCGACTGTTTGGGACGAATGGCGAGCGAGAACGCAGGGTGGACTTCAGTGCCTACCTGCACAGCCTGCCACGACTCTCGGCAAGAGAGGCGGAGTGCTGCGAAGGTGCCATCACGGCGGCGGAAGTGAGGGACGCGATGGCGGGATGCTCGAGGGACAAATCTCCGGGTTTGGATGGTCTGCCCTACGAGCTTTACAACTGTAAGCCAGACTTGTTTGGAGACGTCTTGGTGGCGGTGTACTGCAACTGGCAGCAAAACGGGAGCATTCCCGGTTTTGTGAGTCGAGGAGCCGTAACGCTGCTGAAGAAAGATCCAAACAAGGGGGACGTCATAGATAACTTTAGGCCCATCACTCTGCTCAATGCAGACTTGAAAATTTTGGCCAAGGTGTTAGCCAAGCGGTTGGCGCTTGTCATCGAGAAACTGATCGGCAGGGCGCAAACGTGCGCGGTGCCGGGCAGGAGCATCCATGACAACCTCCATCTGATGCGCTACATCATAGAGAGGGTAGTTAAGGAACCTGGCATGGGTGGGGCCCTGATCAATTTAGATCAATCGAAAGCTTTCGATAGGGTAGACCATCAATACTTGGAGGCTGTCCTCATGGCAGCCGGCTTCGGTCCCATTTTCCGCGGCTGGATGGCTGCCTTGTACAGAGGCATCCGTTCGGTAGTTCGCGTCAATGGGCATCTATCAAGACCCTTCGACATTGCACGTTCGGTCCGTCAGGGATGCCCCCTCTCGTCGCTTCTGTACGTGTTGACTCTCGAGCCACTACTGCGGAAGCTGGCGACGCTGAGGGGCATCCCGCGAGAGTTGGGATGCGGGACGAGCGTGTCGGCATACGCGGACGACGTCACCGTCATAGTGTCTAGCCAAAAGCACATCGAGCTTGTCGGCGAGACACTGAGAGACTACGAAGCGGTAACGGGAGCGAAAATCAACCGGGATAAGTCAGTGGGCTTGCGGCTCGGCACCTGGAGAAGCAACCCCATGCCGTCAAGTAGCGCCTCCGTCGTGGGACGTTGGACTGACGGTCCGGTTGAGATGCTCGGGGTCTGGTTTGGTCCAGACCTCCAAACGGAGAAGAACTGGGACGAGATAACGAGAAGGGTGGCCACTCTAGCCCGGCAATGGGCCGAGAGGAAGCTTTCCCTGAAAGGTCGGGCGGAGGTGGCGAACACGTACATCGCGTCCGTCATCTACTACCGCCTGACCGTCGTTCCTTGTCCCGACCCTACCATCACCAAACTGGAGCGCATCCTCTTCCGCTTCTTGTGGAAAGGAAGCGTTCCGATGGTTAGGCGATCCGTTTGCTGCCAACACCCGTTAAAAGGAGGACTGGGCATGCCGTGGTTGATGATGCGCAGACACGCGCTGAGACTGCGACATCTCCGGCTCTACGTAGACAGCGGTGAACAGGTGTGGTCACCGTTTGTGCGGCGCGCTTTCCCGCAGCTCGTCTCCATGACCGAACTGCAGTCATGGATCAAGAAGAGGCCGAGGAAGGGCGAATGGCACCGCGAGTGTCGCGCTGCTCTTCGGCAACTCCAACAACCCGGGTCAACCTTGAGCGACTGCATCACAACTAACGCATTCTATAGTGGATTAGTGGAGGGAAGGTACGACGACGATCTCGGGGCGAACCTGGGCGTCGACGAGGAATACCTGACCCGCCTGTTTAAGACGACCTTCGGGCCGGGACCTATGGACAACTTCCAGAGATCCCTGGCCTGGCAGTGCTATCGAGAAGCACTACCCGTTCGAGATAAGCTCTACAGGCATGGCTCGAGAAACACGGGGCCGACCTGTCCGAGATGCCGGCAGAGCGACGAAACCGTTCTGCACGCACTCGTACAGTGTCCCACCATTTCCGATCTGTGGGCTTACGTCGAACAACTGCTATCGCGTGTGGGACGAGTCGGTCTATCAGCCGAGTCTATCGTGAATATTGTCGCGCCTCCTTCCTTTAAACGGGAAGGAAGAGCTATTTTCATCGTACTTGTGGCTATGGCGAAAGAATGTGTATGGTGGACGCGTCTGAAAGGTCTAGAGACAAAGACTTTCCTCTCTGGGCAATCTCTCATCAACTTCTTCAAGTATCACCTGAAGAGGAAGTTGAGAGTAGAAAGGGAAGTCTTGTCTAGTGAATGCTTCAAAAAAAGATGGGTGAATGTAGCAAGGATGGCACGTGTGAACGACGGAGCCATCTTGAGCATAACCCTATGAACAAGAAAAAAAAAATAAAACAAAAAGGCAAAAGAGAGTCACTTACTGTTATAGTTTCTTCAATGAGAATATTGACCAAGGTTACCGTGGTCTTTTCCGTGGGCTTTTCCTTCCACGGCTAAACCTAAACTGTCCTCCCCTCTCTTTACACGAGAACATTACTGTGTGATACACGATCCCTATTGATCGGCCTTTCCTTTTCTTTTTTTTCGATCCCTTTTGATCGAACTGCCCCTTTTTCCCTTCCTACGATCCCTTTTGATCGACACCACCAATTTTTTTTTTTTTTTTTTTTTTTTTTTTTTTTTTCCTTCCTTCCCCCTCCCAAAAAGAAAAGCTCTACATTGTATTTGTCCCATCTTCGTTGAGCCCTGTGTGGCTAATAAAAGAAATGTATCTATAAATATATTCACAAATATTTACACATATGCATATATAATATACGTGTACACACACACACATCTACATACATGAACTAAAGAAAAACTAAAGAGAGTTCGCAAAAGACAAAATCAGAAGTTCGGTAAGGTGAGAATATGGTGGAACCACAATACAGCAGAGGGGAGGGTGGCATGGCATTGTCTAGATCTTCACACTTTCGTCTCTAGACAGAATTATTGGTTAAGGAGTGCACAAGACAGAGATGAAGAGGAAGAAGGAAGACGGTGGTAGTAGAAGTAGTAGTTGTGGTAGTGGTGGTGGTAGTGGTGTATAGTAAAGGTAACAGTGTAGTGGTAGTAGCGAGTAGTAGTAGCTGTAGTTGGTTAGCATCAATTCTTAAACACAATATTTCCTCCTTGCCATAATTCCAACCCAAACCGAACCATGTTATCTTATTTTGCGTGTTGTGCTCTGAGACAGAGGGAAAGCATGACACGAGTGAGACATCGCTGCTATTTCTAGCAAGTTGTCTCACTACCCCAAAGTCAGACCTATCTATCCTCAAAAAGCATTCCAATCATGACCATCATGTCTTTTTTTGCATCATAGTACAATCCGAATCACAATGTGGTTTTCTATTTATTCTAAGACGACAAAGTGGGATATGATCAAGATTTGGCTGCTATTTCTACCAGGTCCAGTGACCACTGAGAAAATCACCCCCTTCAGCTAAGTAGAACTTGTAGTAGAAGTAGTACTAGCAGACCCCAAGTCAGTTCTGGCTCTTACGACCTAGGATGGACCAAGTTCGAGTTACAACCCTCTTGTGTTTTCGAAAGGGTACATCGTCAGGCATCATAACCCATCGTAACCGATGTGTTGCTCCTGTTTGTAAGACAGTAAGGTGTAATCGGAGGGAGATTTAGTTGCTATTTCTAGAAAATTGAGCAACCACATTGTGGCTCCTTCACTGGTTAGTAGTTGTAGTAGTGGTGGTGGTGGTGGTGGTGGTGTCAGCAGCAGCAGAAGTAGTAGTAGTAGTAGTAGTAGTAGTAGTAGTAGTAGTGGTGGTGGTGGTGGTGGTGGTGGTGGCAGTGGTGGTGGCACATGAGAAGTAAATGCAGGAGGAAAGGAAATAGACAAAGAAAAAGAAGCAAAGAATTTCGGAAGAAGAGGAAGAAAAAAAATAGGAAGAAGAAGAAGAAGAAGAAGAAGAAGAAGAAGAAGAAGAAGAAGAAGAAGAAGAAGAAGAAGAAGAAGAAGAAGAAGATGTTGATGACGAAGACACAAAAACAACAACAAAAATCAATGGAATTGGATAGTTGAGAGTTTGGTAGTTGTAGCAGATGGTTAGGTGCATGGGATGTTGGTGGTGGTAGAAATGGTAATAATGGTTGCTGTTGGTAGTGGTGGTGGTGGTGGTGATGGTGGTAGAGGAACCCAGCGTATAATGTTATAGCACCGAGGAATAAAAGTGAGCACCAGCAACAGCGTGGCAAAGGTGTATCGAGATATATTATAGCATCGCAGAACGATAATAATAATAATAATAATAATGATAATAATGATAATAATAATAATAATAATAATAATAATGATAATGATAATGATAATAATAATAATAATAATAATAATGATAATGATAATGATAATGATAATAATAATAATAATAATGATAATGATAATGATAATAATAATAATAATGGTAATAATAATAATAATAATAATAATAATAATAATGATAATAATAATAATAATGATAATAATAATAATAATAATAATAATAATAATGATGATGATGAGGATGATGATGATGATAATAATAATAATAATGATAATATAATAATAATAATAATAATAATAATAATAATGATAATGATAATAATAATAATAATGATAATAATAATAATAATAATAATAATAATGATAATAATGATAATAATAATAATAATAATAATAATGATAATAATAATGATAATAATAATAATAATAATAATAATAATAATAATGATGATGATGAGGAGGATGATGATGATGATAATAATGATAATAATAATAATAATGATAATATAATAATAATAATAATAATAATAATAATGATAATGATAATGATAATGATAATAATAATAATAATAATAATAATAATAATAATAATAATAATAATAATAATAAGAAGAAGAAGAAGAAGAAGAAGAAGAAGAAGAAGAAGAAGAAGAAGAAGAAGAAGAAGAAGAAGAAGAAGAAGAAGAAGAAGAAGAAGAAGAAGAAGAAGAAGAAGAAGAAGATGATGATGATGATGATGATTAAGGAGGAATAAAGGAATATTGAGTATTGAGAGATGGGATTGGAAATCCGAGTACTGCATGGTACAATGGTAGTACATGGAGGGGAGGATGAAGGGTGGGGGAAGAGATCTGGGGGGAAAGGGGAGGGGAACAGGGCTGGGAGGGAGGTGAAAATCCAAAACCCACTCAACTGCACGTCACTGTCGCATCCCACTCCCCCAGTCACCTAACTCGTTTCCCCTACAACCACCACCACCACCACCACTTGGAAGAGCATAGTTTACCTGAGCAACTGCGCTAGTAGTAGTGGTAGTAGAAATAGCAGCAGTAGTAGTAGTAGTAGTAGTATTAGTAGTAGTACCAGCAGCAGTAGTGGTGGTGATAGTATTTGCAGTAGTGGTGGTCATGGAAGTAGTAAATATATGGTAATAGCAGAATTAGGGGTAATGGTAGTAGTGGTGGTGGTGGTGGTGGTGGTGGTCGAGGCTATAAGTATTACTGGTATTCATGGTAGTCGTAATGGAAGCGGTAGTAGCAGCTGTAGTAGTTGCATTGCTGCAAAATAATTACAGCTAGTGCGTGACTGTGTGTGTAG
>NC_142941.1:57798931-57806431 GCF_046866305.1 Octopus bimaculoides
CACCTTACAGAGTGTACTGGGTGCTTTACACATGGCACCAAACACCAGTGCCTTTATGTGTGGTACCAGCATGGGCGCTTCATACAAGGCACCAACATAGGTACTTTAAAGATGGCACCAGCACAGATGCTTGATATGTGGCACCAGCATAGATGCTTGATATGTGGCACCAGCACATGTGCTCTACATGTGACAGCTACATGGGTTCTATCAAGATGGCATCTGCATGGGTGCATTTTATATGGCACCAGCATTATAACTTATACATACAGGTTTGGCCAAAAGTCACCTGACAGTAAATCAAAACCATTTAATTCTCAAGATTTATTTATGTTTAACAACTGAATGAATTTAAATAAAAGCATCTAAATATGAAACATCATGGAAATTGTTTAAACTGAAGTCCTTCTTGAGTGACACCGTTTTTCCATTCAAGTCAATACAGAATTACAGATAGTATTTACGGAATTTTGATTTACTGTTGGGTGACTTTTGGTCAACCCTGGTCAGCACTAAAATAGGCATGCTGCTCCATGACCACAAGGTTTCCATCTTAGTCCCATAGCATGCATGTTGCTAAGGGTACATTATATTTAGAAGATATGAAAGACAGGAGAGATATGGCTAAAAACACCTGTAATCTCAGTCCTACTCATTCTGGGCTAAAAATTATTATCTAAAACTTGACCGACAATGGCGGTTACTGTACAGCCCTTCATTACACAACTGGCCAAAATGACCACAACCATAGCTGTAAGCTTGACTGTACTAACCGAACTACGACACACACTTGGTCATCAGAGGCCAATACGGTTACCATAACTACAACTATGTTCATTACTGATCCTAACTAGTCAAGGCTTGGCACCAAAAACACAATGACTACGTTGTGTGTGTGTGTGTGTGTGTGTGTGTGTGTGTTTGTGTGTATATTTCATAAGTACTACGTTTCTGTATCACTGAAGGGAATGTCCAATTCTATGTCACAGAAGGGAATGTCCATTACACTTAATGACACACAAATAACATAGAAGTGTTTCTGACAATACTGCTCTATTCCCCACTGAATCTGTCTCTCTCTCTCTCTCTCTCTCTCTCACACACACACACACACACACACACACATGCTTTCTCGAAATGCGCACATAAACACACACACAATGTCAAGTTAAATATAAAAACAATTTAATGTCAAAACCGAAGGAGCATTAAATACCTATTAGCTGAGTACACACTTTATTAATGCTTTCAAGATAAAATTGATAGTGACTTCGAAGTTTCAGCTCACTCGTCTACAGTCAAATGAAGACAAGCAAGCTGAAACTTCGAAGTCACTACCAGCCATTTCTTTGTAAAAGCTAGTAAATATATCTATAGTCATCCTGCCTGGACATGTTATCAAGGATGTTACCAGAAGTCACAATAAGACACCCTTGCACAATCAGGGGTTGGTCAAACCCCAGATTGCACCTAGGTAGTCGTATTTCATCCATCTATCCCTCGTTCAAAATCTGATCAACAGCCAGCTTTGTATACCAGCTGGTAAGTGGTTGTCTCACTCTCAGGATCTATTTAAGTGAGTCGACCAATTAGTAATCCGTTGAGAGATTTATTTTTCTCAGGTGAAGCTATGTGGCTCAGCCACTAGAGGCGTTCTGATCACGATCATAAAGCCATGAGTTCAACTCCGAGCGGCGCATTATATCCTTGAGCAAGACACTTTATTTCATGTTGCTCCAGTCCAGTCAGCTGACATAAATGAGTTGTTCCAGTAATTCAAAAGAGTCAGCCTTGTCACATTCTATATCGTGCTGAATCTCCCTGAGAACTACATCACAGGTAAGCGTGTCTATGGAACGCTCAGCCACTTGCATGTTAATTTCACATGCAGGCCGTTTGCTTGATCATATCAACTAGAACGTTCATCGAACCGGTCCAAACCGGTCAGAACCGGTGCGGACTGGTCAAGACCGGTCGGTGCGGACTGGTCAAGACCGGTCGGCCCCGGACTGGTCAAGACCGGTTGGTGTGGACTGGTCAAGACCGGATGGTCCGGACCGGACTGGTCAAGACCGGTCGGTGTGGACTGGTCAAGACCGGTCGGGTCCGAACTGGTCAAAACCGGTCCGGATAGGTCAAAACCGGTTCAAACCGGTCGGTCCGGACTGGTCAAGACCGGTCGGTGTGGACTGGTCAAGACCGGTCGGGTCCGAACTGGTCAAAACCGGTCCGGATAGGTCAAAACCGGTCCGAACTGGTCAGAACCGGCGAGAACCGGTTTTGACCGGTCCGAACCGGTCAGAACCGGTACAAACCGGTTCAAACCGGTCAGAACCGGTTCAAACCGGTCAGAACCGGTTCAAACCGGTACAAACCGGTCAGAACCGGTACAAACCGGTCCGAACCGGTTCAAACCGGTCAGGACCGGTTCAAACCGGTCAGAACCGGTTCAAACCGGTCCGAACCGGTCCAAACCGGTTCAAACCGGTCAGAACCGGTTCAAACCGGTCAGAACCGGTTCAAACCGGTCCGAACCGGTTCAAACCGGTCCGAACCGGTCAAGAGCGGTCGGCCCCGGACTGGTCAAGACCGGACGGTCGGGACCGGACTGGTCAAGACCAGTCGGTGCGGACTGGTCAAGACCGGTACGAACTAGTCAAAACCGGTCGGTCCGGACTGGTCAAGACCGGTCGGTGCGGACTGGTCAAGACCGGTCGGCCCCAGACTGGTCAAGACCGGTTGGTGTGGACTGGTCAAGACCGGTTGGTGTGGACTGGTCAAGACCGGATGGTCCGGACCGGACTGGTCAAGACCGGTCGGTGTGGACTGGTCAAGACCGGTCCGAACTGGTCAAAACCGGTCGGTCCGGACTGGTCAAGACCGGTCGGTGCGGACTGGTCAAGACCGGTCGGGTCCGAACTGGTCAAAACCGGTCCGGATAGGTCAAAACCGGTCCGAACTGGTCAGAACCGGCCAGAACCGGTTCAAACCGGTCAGAACCGGTTCAAACCGGTCCAAACCGGTTCAAACCGGTCAGAACCGGTTCAAACCGGTCTTGACCAGTCCGGTCCCGACCGTCAGGTCTTGACCAGTCCGGGGCCGACCGCTCTTGACCAGTCCGCACCGGTTCTGACCGGTTTGAATCGGTTCAGACCGGTTTGAACCGGTTCTGACCGGTTTGAACTGGTTCTGACCGGTTTGAACCGGTTTGGACCGGTTTGAACCGGTTCTCACCGGTTTGAACCGGTTCTGACCGGTTTGAACCGGTTCTGACCGGTTTGAACCGGTTCTGACCAGTTTTGACCGGTTTTGACCGGTTTGAACCGGTTCTGACCGGTTTTGACCTATCCGGACCGGTTTTAACCAGTTCGGACCCGACCGGTCTTGACCAGTCCGGACCGGTCTTGACCAGTCCACACCGACCGGTCTTGACCAGTCCGGGGCCGACCGCTCTTGACCAGTCCGCACCGGTTCTGACCGGTTTGAACCGGTTCTGACCGGTTTGAACCGGTTCTGACCGGTTTGAACCGGTTTGAACCGGTTCTGACCGGTTTGAACCGGTTCTGACCGGTCAGAACCGGTTCAAACCGGTCAGAACCGGTTCAAACCGGTCAGAACCGATTCAAACCGGTCAGAACCGATTCAAACCGGTCAGAACCGGTGCGGACTGGTCAAGAGCGGTCGGCCCCGGACTGGTCAAGACCGGTCGGTGTGGACTGGTCAAGACCGGTCCGGACTGGTCAAGACCGGTCGGGTCCGAACTGGTCAAAACCGGTCCGGATAGGTCAAAACCGGTCAGAACCGGTTCAAACCGGTCAAAACTGGTCAGAACCGGTTCAAACCGGTCAGAACCGGTTCAAACCGGTCCAAACCGGTCAGAACCGGTTCAAACCGGTCCAAACCGGTTCAAACCGGTCAGAACCGGTTCAAACCGGTCAGAACCAGTTCAAACCGGTCAGAACCGGTTCAAACCGGTCAGAACCGATTCAAACCGGTCAGAACCGGTGCGGACTGGTCAAGAGCGGTCGGCCCCGGACTGGTCAAGACCTGACGGTCGGGACCGGACTGGTCAAGACCGGTCGGTGTGGACTGGTCAAGACCGGTCCGAACTGGTCAAAACCGGTCGGTCCGGACTGGTCAAGACCGGTCGGTCCGGACTGGTCAAGACCGGTCGGCCCCGGACTGGTCAAGACCGGTTGGTGTGGACTGGTCAAGACCGGATGGTCCGGACCGGACTGGTCAAGACCGGTCGGTGTGGACTGGTCAAAACCGGTCGGTGTGGACTGGTCAAAACCGGTCCGGATAGGTCAAAACCGGTCCGAACTGGTCAGAACCGGCCAGGACCGGTTCAAACCGGTCCGAACCGGTTCAAAACCGGTCCAAACCGGTTCAAACCGGTCAGAACCGGTTCAAACCGGTCAGAACCGGTGCGGACTGGTCAAGAGCGGTCGGCCCCGGACTGGTCAAGACCTGACGGTCGGGACCGGACTGGTCAAGACCGGTCGGTGTGGACTGGTCAAGACCGGTCCGAACTGGTCAAAACCGGTCGGTGCGGACTGGTCAAGACCGGTCGGCCCCGGACTGGTCAAGACCGGATGGTCCGGACCGGACTGGTCAAGACCGGTCGGTGTGGACTGGTCAAAACCGGTCCGGATAGGTCAAAACCGGTCCGAACTGGTCAGAACCGGTCAGGACCGGTTCAAACCGGTCAGAACCGGTTCAAACCGGTCAGAACCGGTTCAAACCGGTCAGAACCGGTTCAAACCGGTCAGAACCGGTTCAAACCGGTTCAAACCGGTTCAAACCGGTCAGAACCGGTTCAAACCGGTCAGAACCGGTTCAAACCGGTCAGAACCTGTTCAAACCGGTTCAAACCGGTCAGAACCGGTGCGGACTGGTCAAGAGCGGTCGGCCCCGGACTGGTCAAGACCTGACGGTCGGGACCGGACTGGTCAAGACCGGTCGGTGTGGACTGGTCAAGACCGGTCCGAACTGGTCAAAACCGGTCGGTGCGGACTGGTCAAGACCGGTCGGCCCCGGACTGGTCAAGACCGGTCGGGTCCGAACTGGTCAAAACCGGTCCGGATAGGTCAAAACCGGTCCGAACTTGTCAGAACCGGTTTTGACCGGTCCGAACCGGTCAGAACCGGTCCGAACTGCTCAGAACCGGTACAAACCGGTCCGAACCGGTTCAAACCGGTCCGAACCGGTCAGAACCGGTTCAAACCGGTCCGAACCGGTCAGGGTTGATAAATTAAGTACCAGTGAAACACTGGGGTTGATAAAACTAACTAGGCCCCCTCACCCAAAATTTCAGGCCCTTGTGCCTATAGCAGAAAAGTTTACAATTATTATTATTATTATTATTATTATTATTATTATTATTATTATTATTATTATTATTATTATTATTATTATTAAGGCAGCGAGCTGGCAGAACCGTTAGCACATAGGGTGAAATGTTTAGCAGCATTTCATCTGTCTTTATGTTCCGAGTTCAAATTCTGCTGAGGTTGACTTTGTGTTTCATCCTTTCGGAAGGGGGGGTGGGGTCGATAAATTAAATACCAGATGCATACTGGAGTCAATCTAGTCGACTGATAGCCCCCCTCACCCAAAATTTCAGGCCTTGTGCCTAGAGTAGAATACACAAAAAAAGAGCTGTTAGCACGCTGGGCAAAATGTTTAGCAGATTTTTCTTCAGTCTTTGATGTCCTGAGTTCCAATTCCACCAAAGTCGACCACCACTTGGCCATGAGGGGGTGGCACGCATTCTACCACACCCCCCAGAGTAATGGAATGGCAAGAAAAGTCAACTCTTACGCCAGGCTTTCAACTCCTGACATGTTAAGGGACATGCGAGGAAAATTCCATAAGGGATTTCGTCTGGGACCTTATTTGATTCACTGAAACAGCAGCAAGGAAGTAATAGAAGTTCACAGAATGGAGAAAGGAATGCGGATGTTGGGAGGGTGGGGAGAGCAAGAAAACTACTGGAACACATGGGGAAGGGGTAGAAGGATCCTTCACCCATACACCCACCCACCCAATATATATCTTTACATATCATTATTTCTACCCCTTGTTTTTCTCTTTCTCTCTTTTTAAAAAAAATTTGTTGGTTTATCTACCTTATCTACCTTATCACACAGTCTCTCTCTCTCTCTCTCTCTCTCTCTCTCTCTCTGTATCTCTCTCTCTCTCTCTGTATCTCTATCACACTCAACAGCCTTTTCAATTTTCACCTCACTTTCTACAGGTATATACACCTACCCATCAAGCTATCCCCACCTCTCTCTCTATCTCTCTGTCTGTCTATCTGTCTGTCTCTCCCTCTCTCTCTCTAACATACACTCTCTCTCTCTATAAATATATATGTGTGTGTGTGTGTGTGTATATATACATATATGTGTGTGTGTGTGTGTGTATATACATATATATATATATGTATATACATGATATGTGCCCACATCTCTGTCAATCTTTTTATCTACCTACCTACCTACCTACCCTACCCTACCTACCTACCCTACCCAGCCTCCTTATCGACTCATCTATCTCCTTCCCATTATTTCTTTTCTTGCGATGATAACGCATTTTCCTCTCATCTTTTACATGCTCTCGGATCACATACCTACTCCCACCATCCATTGATTAAATCTACCACCACCACCACCACCACCACCACCACAAACAACAACAACAACAACAACTTCTTCAGCTGTTCTTAAAACTATTGCCATTGTTATTGTTACTGTTTTTTTTCTTTTTTGTCCATGTTCTTCATGCTAGTCCCATACTTTTAGTAACACCACCACCACCACTGGCACCACCACTGGCACCACCATCTCCGCTGTTAATGGTAGTGATTTAATTCCACTCAGCTGCTACCAGTGCTGCTGTTGCTCCTATCATCATTATTATTATTATTTTTATTATTATTATTATTATTGTTATTATCCTAGTTCATTACTGTCACTGCTGGTGGTGGTGGTGGTGGCGATGATGATGATGATGATGATGGTGACGATAACGCCAACCATGAGGACAACACTATTACGATGACGGCGACCACAACAATGATAATGATGATGATGATGATGACGATACCACTGTGATGACGACGACGATGACGATGACGATGATGATGATGATGATGATGATGATGGATGACACTGAATCTACTGCCAGTAAGGCAACAACAGCAAAGGAAAGCAGTGGTGTGTCAGCTTATGCATTTGCTGCTGCTGTTGCTATTCAGAAGCTAAATTCAGCAAGCATGTTCTCTTGTTACCATGTGAGTTAATTCCGTGTGGTGTTTCCACCACATACAGAGCGAGTGTATATATACAGTGTTATCACTGGCTTGAAAGTAGGGTACGAGGTAAACTGCTCCACGCTAGCTAAACCGAAAGCACACTCACTCACATGTGTGCACTCACACGCGCACACACACACACACACACAGGTACGCGGATGCGCGAAGATATATGCATACAT
>NC_142941.1:57813931-57826431 GCF_046866305.1 Octopus bimaculoides
TCAAATCACTCACAAGGCAGTGGTTCTACCTAGGGTTATAGGAGAAGGCACTCACTGAAAGTGCCATGTTTTGGGACTGAAACCCCTAGATTAGTCAATCTGTATCCCACATGTTGACTGCATTGATTACATTAAGCTCAACCAGACAGACACTGAGTCTTCGCATCTCTAACGCATGTTAAACTCAAATCTGTTACACACACACACACACATAAATATATATTCTTTCAAACCATCAGAGGCTTTCCTCAAGTAGGTGATAGCTTCTGTTACCTAGGTGACCTGTCTCAGCTGATAGCTGTACCAAGCAAGTCGTTATTAACCAGCATTGCATTGGCTTCTTGTCAGAAAAGCAGAAAGACTGCTGTCTTTTGTACATTAGTGACATACACACACACACACACACACATACACACACACACGTGTGTGTGTATGTGTGTGTGCATGTGTGTGTGTGTATGTGTGTGTACATTGCGTGTACAAATAGATGTATGGCTGCTACTCTTATGTTTAAAGCAGTTCTCTTATATTCACACACACACATACATACATATATATATATATATATATATATATATATATATATATATACACACACACATATATACATGGATATATATTTATATATGTGTGTGTATGCATATTCATATCATTATCAGCATCATTTAACATCTGTTCACCATGATCGTATGATTTCTAGATACCCTTCTTAACACCAATATCTATCCATCTTTTTATCTATCTATCCATCTATCTAGCTACCTCTATGCGCATATGTCTGTGTGAGTAAACACATACATCCATGTATACACACACATACACACACACACACACGAAAGAACTTTGGTCTTTGCTTCACAAGTCTCTACCACATCCATCAAGATACCTCTTTGTTTCCCTCTCCAAGACCTAAATCACTGCTCTGCTACCCTTCCAAACCCTAACTGGACCAAGCACAACAAAGTCACAACAACCCACCCTCTACCAAAGTCCTTATCACTCCACATGCCAGACACAGTCCCCAAAGCCCTTCATAATTACAGCACTTGTGTGTCTACGCCCGTTGTATATTACTTTTCCAAGTTCACCATTAACCCAAGATTCAGAACATTCTTTCAGTTTCTTTTCTCAAGTCAGACAATACCATAAGACTAAGACGAAAGCGGCTAGCTGGCAGAAACGTAAGGATGCCGGGCGAAATGCTTAGCGATATTTCATCTGCCGCTACGTTCTGAGTTCAAATTCTGCCGAGGTCGACTTTACCTTTCATCCTTTCCGGTTCAATTAAATAAGTACCAGGAGCATGCCCTTGCTTACCCCCAACATCAGTTTCTAGACATGAGTGGTCCCGAGACTTAGGCCTCAACCATGATTTTTAAGAAACGTGGTGGAAAAAACGATATATTAAAATATGTCTGCCCTATTACTCATTTTGAGTGTGCTTCTGTTCAGATTCATGAGCAACTAACTGATAAGATATATAGTTATCTGCCAAACCAGATTGGAGCCTGGTGTAGCCTTCGGGTTCCACCAGTCCTCAGTCAAATCGTCCAACCCATGCTAGCATGGAAAGTGGACGTTAAACGATGATGATGATGATGATGATGATATAGGGTTGGTGACAGGAAGAGCATTTGGCTGTAGAAAGCTTCTCAACAAGTCTCTACTCTAACTTATGTCAGCATGGAAAAAAAACACAGACAAATGAGATATAATGTAGATATGTACATGAATATAGAGTCATATATTCACTCCGTATAGACATATGTACACATACACACGCAAATGTACCCACCACTCACACCGTTTCTATTCTAGCAAATCCTTCCAATTTTCCTCAAATCAGATATAATTTGTAAGAACTAGTTGCACAAACTGAAGAAGAAAAAAAAATCTCTTCAGCCGGAATAAATTTATATATATAAAAAAAGAAAAAAAAACTTTCTTTCCTGTAGATTTGTTTTGTATATTTAAAAAAATGTTCACTCTGCCTATCTATCTATCTATCTATCTATCTATCTATCTATATCTATCTGCCTATCTTTTCTATCTCAAAACAAGCTGTCTCAGCTGATAGCAATACCAAGTCATTATCAACCAGCATTGCTTGGGCTTCCAGCCAAGAAAGCAGGCAGACTGCTACTATCTTTTCTACATTAGTGACACATAAGCACATGCACACACACACACACACACACACACACACACATACTCATATACTGACATATCCACACACACACACACACATTTATATATATATATTCCCTGCTTGTTATATCGCCTTCACCCAATTAACAAAACCCATTTGTGACAGCAGTCATGTCACCTAGATACACTACTAACATACATACATACATACGTACATACATACATACACACACACATATATATACCTAATACAATGAGCAATAAGAAGCAAGATTTCTTGTTCCACTCCCTCCATGTTTCCATCCAGCTGAGCATCAATCATGTAGCACTCTCAGTCAAGCAAAAGTGAATCGCATGTGGTGAAGTGTAACAATTTACATGTATCACACACTCTCTCTCTCTCTCTCTCTCTCTCTCTCTCTCTCTCTCTCTCTCTCTCTCTCTCTCTTTCTCTCCTCAAGGGCCAGTTTGCAGTTGAATGCCCACCAACCATAGAAGTAGTTACAGCTGAGGGGTGGGCAAGTTACACCCAATCAGAGCTCAACAGTTGGTGGGACAGTGGTGGGTGCGGTGGGAGGTGTATCTCTGGCAGATCAGTCAGCCAGCATGGAAAGTTCTCTCATATGCTGGTTATGACGTTACTATTGTGATGGTTTATCCCCAAATCAAAGGTGAACCATTCATGATCATCATCATCACTGTTGATCCACAGGACTGCATCGTGCTCCATGTCAGATTTGGCATGGGTCTTCATGGGCAGACGCCCTTCCTAATATGCCAACCTCTTTTACTGTAAGACAATTTTGTTTTAATTTTTTTATTTCTTATTTCTTTACTGCCCACAAGTGGCTACACACAGAGGGGACAAACAAGGACAGACAAACGGATTAAGCCGATTACATCGACCCCAATGTGTAACTGGTACTTATTTAATCGACCCTGAAAGGATGAAAGGCAAAGTCAACCTCGGTGGAATTTGAACTCAGAATGTAGCAGCAGACAAAATAACTGCTTAGCATTTCGCCCGGCGTGCTAACGTTTCTGCCAGCTCACCGCCTTTTGGTTTAATTTCTGTGTATAGTTAATCTAAGAATGCACAATCAAGTATGTTCTTCAGTGCCATCAGGATGCTAGGGCATGATGCGGAGGGCACAGGATGCAACCATCTGGACACTGGTGCCTCATAGAGGAAGAATGGTGGCAGGGTCAGGTGGAAGGTGGCTTTGATAAAGCAACAGAAACATCCAGAAATTGAAAGAGGGACCATTAGAATTTCATGTCTCCCTCAAAAACAGGCACTAGGTCCCAAAATGAAACTATACAAGATCTTACTACAGTTAGAGGAAAGAACCAAAACCTGAACACTTCTGGCACCTGTTTGGGTGAGTGGGTGGGTGTTTGACCTCAGCAGGATTCGAACTCAGAGGGATGAAGGGCAAAGAGGTCCCTTGTAAGAATCAAGCTCGGACCATAAAGAGCAGTGTGAAATACTGCAAGGCATTTTGTCCAATGTTCCAAAGATTTGGCCAACTTGCTGCTTTTCTGTAACAGTTTCTGATTTAAGGCACAAGGCCAGTAAATTCAAAGGGAGAAGACATTAATCAACACCATTGAGGGCCCCAACACTTGACTGGTACTTTATTTCATTGAGTACCATCAGTTGAACACTGGGTACTCTATCAGTGTTTTAAATGAATCCAGAAAGATTTCAATGATGTACAGGAAAGTATGTCAACAAATGTCACAAGTTATTTTCAGATAATAACAGTGACAGAGTGATAATAGCAGAGCAAGACTTACCGATTCTTCTCTAATTCGTTGTGAGTTGACCTACAACATAGTAAAAAGAGAAAAACTGAATGAGTGACAAGACAAATAATTAAAAATTTTTTTTTTAAATAAGCAAAAAAAATGAAGACAAATAATTTCCTTCTCTAATTTGCAATATTTACCATTTTTTCTTTTGCTGGTGATATTATTGTTATCATTTCATCATTATTATTATTATTATTATTATTATTATTATTATTATTATTATTATTATTATTATTATTATTACTACTGCTACTACTACTGTATGTTGCTTACATCATTTCAAGAATAATGGATTTTTTTTTCTTCTACAAACCATAACTGAAGGAAAAAAAATTTTTTTATTTATTTTTGGATAACGATCAAAAAGGAACCTCCAAGAGTGCAATGGATGCTAGCTCATACCTGCAGAGACATGAAGTCTATGAGTTTTATAACATAATTACCCCTCCCTCTCCCATCCCACTTTGATTACATCCAATTCAAGCCAAAGTGAAAACAAACACAAGCTACACGGAGAGGAAACAAAAGAAAATTTATGAACAAAAAAAAAAAAAATAACAAATTCAATTCCACAGCAAAACTCTATCTTTCTCTCTCTCACATACACACCCACATACACATTCACATACACATTTTGCTAAATGAAGAAAACATGTCATTTTTTTTAATGAGCAAAAGTATTGTCTTAGTAGTGTCTTCACAAGTGTTGCAAGCACCAAAGAAGCACTAAACATGTTACCTATCAAAGAAAAGAACAAAGCAGAGCTGTATGACTCAGGATAGGGATATTGCTGCCTTACCTGAGCTCTCTTCAGCTAATTGCAAGCACTAAGAAAAGTCACACATTTCTGTATAGCCAAAAACCTTGTGCCCCTAGAAGCAACAACTAAGGTAGACCTGGTCAATATGTGGAGTGATATATTCTACATTGGTTCATATGGGGATTATGTAAATGTACGAAGGTGAAGTAGAAACAGGCAGGCAGAGTTAGTGAGTTATATTCCCACAATATATGGGGCAATTCAACTCAAGGGTCACAGTGAAGTATGTTGGCAATGACATTCACCTTTAGATCGTTATTGCCTCTGCAGCCCAATTTGAGCAGGTGGGGAGAACTGGAATAACTAAAAACAGCAGGAAGGAAGTTGGGTGGGGGTCTTTACGAGTATTTAAATCCTAATGTCCTACTAATACTACAGAGACATCCCAAAGATGCATTCTGTTGTGGCTTTAAGAATAAGACTGATGGTGCAGAGCAGAAAGCATAGCCAGTACACAATATGGTCCTGAATTGGACAATATGGTCCTGAATTCCCTGTACAGAAGACAAAGATGGGAAGGTCATGGCTGGAATGCCCTTGATCGTAGGCCTGCTAGAACAGCAACAACAACTACTACAACACTATCGCCACCACATTATCAATGTACATTACTCTACACAACCACCTCACCACTGCCACCATCAGCAGCAGTAGCAGCAGCAGCACCACCACCACCACCACATCAACAATATCCTTAGCACCAGCATGTCTCCCACCATCACCACCACTACACTACCATCACTACAATCACCACACCAACACCACCACCACAACAACCAAGATTGCTAGCGCAACCACTACCATCACTAATATGATCCTCACCACCACCACCACCGCCACCAACAACAACAACAACAGCAACACAAAAAACACGACAAATCAAGCATTTAAAAATGACTTTTACTATAGTAACCAATGTTACTTTAATATTCAAGTTAGAACTTGTACTAAACACACACACACACACACACACACGCACACACACACACACACGCACACACACACAAGTATAGACAAATATACAAAGCTATATCAAAGCACACATTAATTCAGGCATTAACACACACTAACACACACGCATTCCACATTCATATGCATCCAGAGGATGACACACGCACATTCATGCATGACACACACACACACACACACACAAACATAAACAATAAAATGTTTAGAAGTGAAAGGATAAAAGAAAACGAATGAGAGCAGAAAACGAATAAAAGCCAACGAAGCCAACAGCAACAACAAACAAACAACAACAACAGCCAAACAATTTTAAAAAATCGAAACAAATCTATTGATTTCGAGAGATACAAGGCAACACATTTGTGGAGGGAGTGGTATAGTCAATTATATTAACACCAATGCATCGCCGGTACTTACTTCATTGACTTTTGAAGGATGAAGAGGACACATTGATCTTAACGGGATTCAAGATCAGAAAGGAAAGACTCTTTTTCTTTCTTTTATTTTTTTTTTTTATTACTTGTTTCAGTCATTTGACTGTGGCCATGCTGGAGCACCGCCTTTAGTCGAGCAAATCAACCCCAGGACTTATTCTTTGTAAGCCTAGTACTTATTTTATCAGTCTCTTTTGCCGAACCGCTAGGTTACAGGGACGTAAACACACCAGCATCGGTTGTCAAGCGATGTTGGGGGGACAAACACAGACATACACACACACACACACACACACACACACACACATATATATATATATATATATATATATATATATATATATATGTATATATATATATATATATATATATATATATATATATATATATATATATATACATATATACGACGGGCTTCTTTCAGTTTCTGTCTACCAAATCCACTCACAAGGCTTTGGTCGGCCCGAGGCTATAGTAGAAGTCTGGCTTGTCAGCTCCTGCCAAACCATCCAACCCATGCCAGCATGGAAAACGGTTGTGAAATGATGATGATGTGAGGGGCTTTCAGTTTCCATCTACCAAATCCATTCACAAGCCTTTGGGTTGGCCTGGGGCTATAGTAGAAAACACTTGCTCAAGGTGTCACACAGTGGGATTGAACACCGATAATATACAAGGGGGTAAACAACAGGGCTTCTTACCACAAAGCCACACCTGCACCTATAAAACAAAAGTAGACCTCCAAACAAAATTAAATACCAGCATGTCCCAGGTATAAACCAGCACCCACCTACCCTTACCAGAAGACACTTATTTGTTATCTCCTGAGTAGTCAATCTGTTATGTCCATGACCCAGATAGGTTCTGTAGATTAAGCAGTTTGATATGCTGACTGGGAGCAGAGGGGGAGGGTGGGGGCATTATAAAAGGACAAAAATACAAAAAAAAAGAAAAAAAAAGATTGTCACTACTGTGAACACATCTAGAAATTTTTAGACCCAACAAGGAAACTGATATGTTGTGGCTTGATTATCGCTAGAAACAGAAGCCAAAACCTCCCTCCTGTCACACTTTTACGACCTTAAAACAGTAAATAAGTGATTACATATAAATAGACACACACACACTCTCTCTCTCTCTCTCTCTCTCACACACACAAACATCATTATTTTTTTTACCTTTTATATTTTATTTGTTTCAGTCATTTGAAATGTGTGTGTGTGTGTGTGTGTGTGTGTGTGTGTGTGTGTGTGTGTGTGTGTGTATGTGTGAGTGGTGGAGGTATGTATGTATATATATATATATATATATATATATATATATATATATATACATATATATGCCGGAGTTTTAATGGTGGCAGCTGATGAAGGGGATGTTTCTATGTGGCCTGCTTGTTTGTTGCACCTTGTTTACCATTTTGTCCTTGTTCTTTTGCCACGTCATGTACCCAGTTATGTATCTATATGTACATGTAGATGAACGTATATACATACATGTACATATATATGCATATACTCATATATATATATATATATATATATATATATATATATATATATATATATATATATATATATATATATATATATATATATATTTATATATATATATATCTTCAAATCACACCCCGCCATTTACTTAAGAAGGACATACTACAGAAAATGACCCTGGTCTTGGACTCCTTGCACAGAAGCAAGACCAGTTAGCCAAGGCTATAATTCTTGATTCTGATCATAGGTCTGCTCAGCTAGGCCTGACCTAGGGCTAATCATCAACAACAACAACAACAGCAAGCAGTATTATTCTTAATCAGCTGATTCTTCACATGCTTTCTCCAGTCAGAGAAGAAAAAAAAAAAAAAGACTTTTACCTGAGTCATATGACTTGAGTGCAATTATTTTTTCTTTTGTTTTTTTTTTTTAGTTTCTTTCTTACCTGCAGCTCCTCCCCTAACATACACCCACTTCTCCCCCACCTCAACCCCCCCAGATCTTTCCCACCTCCCCCATCAACACCTGGGAAATTTTATTTATTTATTTATTATTCTTGTGTTCTTTCTGCTTTAAGGTCTAAATATTATGATTATTTTTTTCTTCCATTCTTTGCTATATCACATTATTCCACAATTCACCCTGCCACTACCACCACTACCACCACCACACCACCACGACCACCCCCACCTTCCCCTCCTCTGCTCCACAGCCTGTGTCCACTCCACATCCATCTGTCAGTATTTTTGGATTTTTTATTGCATTTATTTTTGGGGGAGGGAGGTGGGTGGGTATGGGATGGCAGGGGTAGGAGAGAATACTGAATCTACCTCTCCCCACACACACCACCACCACCACCACCACCATAGCCACAGCCACTGCCTTCAATAATAACAAACTGTATTTGGGGGTCATTACTAGGTGACATTCTACATAATCTATTTAGATTTTCTCAAACAAAATTTATTTGGCCACCATCACCACCACCACCTCAACAACAACTACTACTACTACTACTACTACTACTGCTGCTGCTGCTGCTACTGCTATTCTTGCCACAGCTGTTGTGGTTGTTGTTGCTGTGATAACCATTTTCACTGCTACTAGAGAGCTACTGTTGTTGCTTACAGCCTTTTGTCTTTGTGAACACCACTAAAACAACCGCCACCACCACCTCTACTACTACTACTACTACTACTACTACTACTACTACTGCTACTACTATCAGACCATGTGCAAGGACAAGGGAAAGCAGTCACTAATATATACCAGCTGAATTTGTGCTTGTTTAAATACTAAGAGTTTATATATATATTTATATATATATATATATATATATATATATATATATATATACACACACACACACACACACATATATATATACTGTGGCACTCTGTCGGTCACGACGACGAGGGTTCCAGTTGATCCAATCAACAGAACAGCCTGCTCGTGAAATTAACGTGCAAGTGGCTGAGCACTCCACAGACACGTGCACCCTTAATGTAGTTCTCGGGGGAGATTCAGCATGAGACAGAGTGTGACAAGGCTGGCCCCTTTGAATTACAGGTACAACAGAAACAGGAAGAAAGAGTGAGAGAAAGCTGTGGTGAAAGAGTAAAGCAAGGTTCGCCACCAGCCCCTGCCAGAACCTCACGGAGCTTTAAGTGTTTTCGCTCAATATACACTCACAACACCTGGTCTGGGAATCGAAACCCCGATCCTACGACCGCAAGTCTGCTGCCCTAACCACTGAGCCATTGCGCCTCCATCACCACCACATTATCAATGTACACCACTATACACTATTACCTTACTACCACCACCACCACTGCCACCACCACCACTACATCAACAATAAAAAAAAATGCACTGGGGCTGATTTCATTGACTTAAAACCTATCAAAGCTATGTTGCCCCGATATGGCTGCAGTCCAATGATTGAAACAAATAAAGCTTAAAAGAGATCTTACCCCTTTTTACCCTTACCCCTTTTTTCATCTTTAAACTCATTGTTTGTTTACATCAGATGTCTTGGATACGAAACGTAACCAAAACAAGTGCTGGCTATAATTTGTATAGAATATTCATAGAGATAACCTTAACATTTTGAAGTTGTACTTTCCTTCTAATAAGTGGAAGAGGCATTCTAGCCATCTCATAGCATGCAACACTGTTCAATTTTAACTTCAGGTTTGTTCCATGAGGAGTCAAAAACTCTCACAGCACACCTGTGACCTACCTGGTCACTGCAATGCAACTTCGTGTCAGAGAGCAAGGTCACAGACGTGTGTTGAAAATTTGGATATCACATGAATTCGCTCTGTGCATTATTAAACAGCGAGGAATAGCTCTTCTATGGTATAATTGCTATCATTTATTACTATCATCTTCATCTAACATCCATTAGTTCTGTGCCAGCATGGGTTAATTGATTAAATAGATTGTCACAGTCCAAATTATGCACACACACACAGACACACACACACACTGAGATACAGAGAGGCAGCGAGCTGGCAGAAACGTTAGCACACTGGGCGAAATGCTTAGCCGTATTTCGTCTGCCGGTACGTTCTGAATTCAAATTCCGCCGAGGTCGACTTTGCCTTTCATCTTTTCGGGGTCGATTAAATAAGTACCAGTTACGCACTGGGGTCGATATAATCGACTTAATCCGTGTTTGTCTGTCCTTGTTTGTCCCCTCTGTGTGTAGCCCCTTGTGGGCAGTAAAGAAATGACACACTGAGCTACAGATAAAAACCATGCAAGTATGGAGTTGGACTGGGTATAGGCTGCAAAACGAGGCTGATGCTGTTCAAGACATTGGTCCGACCAATATTACAGTACGGATGTGAAAACTGGAAAGTGAAACAAAAATGGAAGAAAATGAAGAAAATGGAAAGCTTCTCCTTCATATTCTCAAGGAGGATACTCAACATCAAGTGGCTGCAAAGAGTCCGAAATGACACAATTGAGACAACAACAGATATCAACAGGATCAACAGTTGGATACGTCGTCAGACAAGATCGAGAGAGCGACTGTATGGTGGAACTGAAGTGGCAGGCCGAGTGGGAAAGAGCAGCAGGGTGCCCTAAAGCCACATAGTGAAGGACCCATTGAGAAGGAAAGGAGACGAGAAGGGTGGAGAGGCTGGAACGAGACCAGAACAGTGGAAGAAAATAACTGGTTGGAGAGATCATGTTGTGGCCCTATGTGCCTCATACCACAGAGAGGACTAGCTAGAAAGTGTCGGAAAAAAGGGAAAATAGGAAAGATTCTCACAAAGCAGACAGTTTATATTTCAAGCACAAAGGCCCTTCCTCAGAAGAAAAACAGGCTGGGAAATGTCTAGTTATACAGGGTCCGTTAACCCATTCAAATCCCACAGTGTTATGCTATCAACAGCAGTTACTGTGGCCCGCTGGCTGCATGCAACCCTCGACATGTTGTTGTGTGGCTCTCGACGGGTTTCTAGGTTACCAATTTCATTCTAAGACAAATAAACTTTCATGCTGAGACAAATAAAATTAAGAAAAACTGCAAAAAAATTCAGTGCAAAGTGGGCAAGTAATATTTCATGCATAAGTGTTTTATCATGCGGCCCTCTCCCACTTGGAATTGGTACGATGCGGCCCCCCGCCCAGTTGGCGAAAAGTTGCCTATCCCTAATCTAAACAATACTGTTAGTCTGGTGTGCCAACAGAAAGATTATGAAGTATTTTGCCTGACTTGACAATCCCTCACTATATATATAATACGTGATCTTTTTTTTTATTACCCACAAGGGGCCAACACAGAGGCCCACAGAGGCCAACACTATACATATAGTGTGCGTGTTTGCATCACCTTATCATGACAGTTGTGAGTGTCACTGACAACCAAGAAGTGTCATTTATTTCCAATCTTCTGTGAGAGAGAGCATTGTTGGCCATAGAGAAATATTACCTAGCTTGGAAACAGATAAAGATTGGCAGCAGGAAGAGCACCTGGCCATAGGAAAAAAAAATCTGCCTCAAAAAAACTCTGTCTGACCCATGCAAGCATAGAAAAAGTGAACATTATTTAATCATTTATATTTCTAATTCTTACTCTTTAGTAGTGTATAATGTGTGTGTTTAGATTGCTAATAAGATGACTCTATCAAAAGGCAGCAAGCTGGCAGAATTGTTACTGTGGTAGAAAAATGCTTAGCAGCATTTTCTCCAACTTTGTGTTTTGAGTTCAAATTCCGCCAAGGTTGACTTCACCTTTTATCCTTTTGGGGTTAATGAAATAAGTACCAGTCGAATACTGGGGTCGATGTAGTTGACTTGCACCGTCTCACACAATTACTGCCTTGTGCCAAAATTTGAATCCAATATAATGACTCCATTGCATTAACCATACAACTATGACAGATGCAGAACCACAGGATATCGGATCAGATCTCCTTGTGGCCAAGACTGGAAAAGGGAGATTATAGGAAACAATAACAAGGATAAGACGAGGATGATAAGATTGGAAAAGGGGGATTGCAGGAGTGGTTGAAAGGGAGAAGGAAACAGAGTCCTGAAATGGAAGGAAGAGAGAAAGGAAGATGGAAAGAAATTAAGAAAAGGTGTCTAATCTATTCGGCTTAATTAAGTGTAATTATACTGTCAGAACCATCTCAAGAACTGTCACAGGAACCCAGTGGTCAGTGAGACCTAGGATAGTGGACAACATTGGGATATACAGCTTGTGAATCATCTTAAGATACTACAAGAGAGGGGGGGACATGGGAGTCATAGAGGGACAGAGGGGAAGGAATAAGAGAGAGGCAGGAAGAAAGATGAAGGAAGGA
>NC_142941.1:57841431-57853931 GCF_046866305.1 Octopus bimaculoides
GGCTGGATGCCCTTCCTAATGCCAACCACTTTACAGAGTGTCCTGGGTGATTTTTACGTGGTACTGGCAAGGGCATTTTTTACATGGTTTGGCATGGGTAGGTTTTTTGCAACCTAGCAGATTTCCGGCCCGACATCCGAAACTCGGAGTTTTATTATGGCAACCGAATAACTGTCACATATTATATTACAGATAAATTCCTCTATTTACATAATATCGAGGTCTCTGTCATTCTTTTGTTGTCATGCTATCACTATTAATATATATATATATATATATATATATATATATATATATATATCTGTGTTCGTGGGAAGAGCCATTTTAACGATGCGTCCTGCCCTAACTTTTCGAAACGCCAGTGTTTTAATGGTCGCAGCTGATGAAGGATATATTCTCTATGTGGCCTGTTTGGTTTTTGTACCTTGTTTATCATTTTGTCCATGTTTTTTTGCAATGTCCTGTACCCAGATATGTATCTATATGTACATGTAGATGAAGGTATGTACATACATGTACATATATGTGCATATACTATATTGTTTATATATATATATATATATATATACATATATATATATATAATATATATAAAGCTCACATGTTCTGATGTTCTGTGCACGTATACACAAACACACACACATTGTACATATATATATATATATACACAGACACACACATGCATATGTAAAGATAAAACAATCAGATAAATAGACAGACTTTTGAAAATAAACAAATAAACCATGACAAAAAAGAAAACATTGCATAGCTTTTTTTTATATATATTTATACATTAGTTTGCATTGTTTTAACAAACTTCTAGCATCTATTTTAAAAATTTCATTTGGTTTCCTCTTTATTTAATTTAATTTTTTAATTTTTTCTTTGTTTGTTTGTTTATATTGTAATTTCTTTCCTCTACACCATCCTTATCCACTGCGACATAACACATCACACCGCAAACTGGAACAATAACAACAACGACGACTATTGACAATTAAAACAAAATCACAAGACTTTTAGGTGCACCCGTCATTATAATTATATGCGCAGGGTCACAATGACACCGACCGTGGCATCAATTGTCAATGTGCACTCTGATTGTTCACCTTGAACAGCATAGCATGTGTGCAATGCATGAATGCACTGTGCCTCACAAATGCCCTTTCTAAAACAATAAACCACCACAGTTAATATATATGTGTATATATATGTGTGTGTGTGTGTGTGTGTACACATTGTTATCATCATCCTTTGATGTCTCCTTCCGTGTTGGCATGGGTCGAATGAAACAAAATATTCATCAGTGTAGTCATAGACGCCCAACTTATATATCATCATCATCATCATCGTTATTTACTGTCCATGTTCCATACTGGCATGGGTGAGACGGTACCACAAAGGCTGGCCAGGCTGAAGCCAGCACCAGACTTCTGTGACTGTTTTGGCAGGATTTTTACAGCTGGATGCCCTTCCTAACACCAACCACTCAGCAGAGTGGACTTAGTGCTTTTTACGTGGCACAAGCACAGGCGAGGTCAGTTTTGGCAAGGTTTTTACAGCTGGATGCCCTTCCTAACACCAACCACTTTACAGTGTGGACTGGGTGCTTTTAAGTGGTACCTGCACTGACAGGGTCACCAAGTGCTTGCAAGACAAAGTTTTTAAGAGGGGAAGAGGCATTGGAGAAAGTAATGATGAAAAGGTTATAGTGAGACAGGTGTCTTGATGTAGAGGAAGTAAAAAGTTACCCAACCAGAGAGAGAAAGATCAGGAATGAAGACAGGAAAAGGTGTGCCCAACCTGAGGAAAGTGCAGGAGGTGCAAGTACTGTGATTGTGAACCTGCTCAATTAGAGTAAACTTGGAGCTAAACATCATCATCATTCCTATCTTCGTATTTTCTTTGAATGCAATGTATAGAGAAATATGAAAAATAAATCCTTGACAAATGGTTGTACATGAGACAATATACAAAATGCCAGATGGCCCCCACCACCTCCGCCAAGAAAAATAAGCACAACAACCATAGTCTGTGACTAACTCCTTTGAAGTGTAATTTGCAAGCAGTGCTCCAGATGGAGGATCTAGCACATTTATTATACAAGAGTTAAAGAAGGTTAAGCCTACAAATGTTCTTCCCATAAAAAAAAAACATCCTGAGAAACGTCATGACAAGGATTTATTACAAGACACCATCAAAACAACAATAGACTGGAATATAGGAAACTTCAGGATTAAGGAGGCTATTTTTATTGACAAATAAAATCCTTCTACCAACAATAGACAAGAGCCGTTATATAAGCTAATATAACATTATCTTCAATCTGCACATGCAGTACTTCTCCAACTACATATTCCACGCATATTTGTATAAATCAGAGCATCAGGTGTCTTGGGAAAATTTTGAACTTCGGTTTACATTCCTAAGGTATTTTTCGATGTTATCATTATAATTATTATTATTATTCAGGTCATTGCCTGGAATTGAACTCGGAATCTTGGGGTTAGTAGCCTGTGCTCTTAACCACGACGCCATATGCCTGTGGTTCGAAATTTCCCCAAGACACCTGATGAAGGCTGGAAGGTATATCAGCTAAAACGTTGTGTTAACAACAAACAGGATGAGGACAAATATCCGTCAAATGTAAATAATGTAAATAATGTACATAATTCCTCATCTCTTAAATATAGAACTGTATTCAGTCTTCTTCGTTGTGTAATCTTGCTCTTTCAGAGGCTGGCGAGCTGGCAGAATCGTTAGCACACCAGGCGAAATGCTCAACGGTATTTTGCCTGTCTTTACATTCTGAGTTCAAATTCCGCCGAGGTCGAATTTGCTTTTCATCCTTTCAGGGTCGATAAATTATGTACCAGTTATGCACTGGCGTCGATGTAATCGATTTAATCCCCCTATTGCCCCCGTGGCCAATAAAGAAATAAATATTGTTCCTTCAGCCTTGAAAATCTGGCTTGATCCAGTAGGCTATGAACAAAGACCAGCCATCCAACCTGGACCATCGCATTTATATTTCATTCTGATGGTGTATCTAGAACCACATTTCTACAACGGATCCTTCTTTCTTTAATTCGTTTAGGGTGTGATTTGAAAGAGATTTGGCTTCTATTTCTAGCAGGTCAACCAGCAACACAGAGAGAGACTGTTTCGGGAAGGGGGTGGCGAGTAGTTTTTATGGCGCTTCACCGTTGGTGGTATATACATATATACATATGTGTGTGTGTGTGTATGTGTGCGTGAGTGTGAGTGTGTGAAGCGTCGGAGGTGGGTGTAGAGAAAGTGGTGTGATGAGGGATTGTATGAGTGGAGTCTGATTATTTTTGGTGGCGCCTGTGTCGGATGAGTTAATATCCAGAGACAAACACCTTTTTTTATACAAAATACACACACACACACATTCATAGATGCACGCTCGCTCATTATTTTTAAACGCATTCATACATTCATATATATATATATATATATATATATATATATATATATATATATATATATATATATATATATATGTGTGTGTGTGTGTGTGTGTGTGTGTGTGTGTGTGTGTGTGTGTGTGTGTGTGTGTGTGCGCGCACATATTGAAAGTTATGGCGTATAGAATCATACACTCGCATCAAGAATAACTAATAATATATATACATACAAACACACGCAAAAACAAATATATACTCTGTATATGCTAACATGCATACATACAATACACACATAAACATACACACACACACACAAATATAAATATATATATATATATATATATATATATATATATATATATATATATATATATATATATATATATATATATATATATATATATACGATATGCAATCATATACACAATGATATCTATTCATAGATATGTATGTCTGCTTTTACATGCGTACAAATGTATGCGATACGCGCGCGCATTTAGCGAATACAAAGCAACGGTTGTTGTCAATGCAACGAGGGCGGTGGTGATGGTGGTCGTTGCAGGGAGGAGGGGGACAGCGGGGTAATACAAAACGGGGGTGGAACTGTGTGTGTACAGAGAATGTGTGTGTATGAGTGTGTGTGTGTGTGTGTATGTGTGTGTGTGTGTGTGTGTAGGAGATAAGGAATATGTGTGAGAGGATACAGAAAACGTGTGCAATTAACTATAAAGTGTATGTGTGTGTGTGCAAATGAAATAAGAGAAAGTGTGAAGATTTTTTGTGTGTATGCGTGTGTGTGTGTGTGTGTGTGTGTGTAAGGGTGCGAAGAAAAGAAAGTCTATGTGACACAGATAATGTATGTGTGAGTGTGAGTCGAGAGGAACAGTGTAAGTGGTATGAATGTGCATGTGTGTGTGTGCGTGTGTGTGACGTGAACACGCACATGTCAGCATGAAATGGGTTAATACACACACGCATAATTAAATCTACACACACACACACACACATATATATATATATATATATATATATATATATATATATATATATATATATATATATATATATATATAAACTATACATATACATAGATATAACTACACACACATACACAAACACATGTATATACAGTATATACAGTATATATATATATATATATATATATATGTATATATATATATATATATATATGTATATATATATATATGTGTGTGTGTGTGTGTGTGTATGTATATGTACATACACGTGTGTACACAGAGAGGTGGGGGAGACAGAGAAAGTTGTGATGTTTGTATATTTTTGTTCAGTAATTCTTGGCTAGCGTTGTTTTCTGCGAATCGAGGAAGTGGGACGAAATAAGGGAGAAGAAACGAAGAGGAGACAGAGAGAGACAGACAGAGAGAGAGAGAGACAGACAGACAGAGGGAGACAGAGTGAGAGAAAATAGAGAAGAGCGAAAAGGGAACCCGAACAGGGACGGGTGGATAGGTGGGTGGGTGGGTTACACAGTGTTGAGACAGGGGCAAGGAGGATGGGAGGGAAGCGGAGTAAGGGGGGTGGCGGAAAAAAAGCAAAATTCGGTCGAGGGTGAGTTCTCTAAAGAGAAGGAAGAATTTGTTTATTATTTCACAGACAACAAACAATAAATAGAAAAAAACAAAATAAATTGCCATCGACCCTTCCTTCTCCTTTACCAACCCCTCGTTTGGCAAATAATCACTGGCATAATAAACTCGCTTTTGTGGTGTGTATACATACATACACACACACGTGTGTATATATATATATATATATATATATATATATATATATTCTTTGTAAGCCGTAAGCCTAGTACTTATTCTATCGGTCTCTATTGCCGAACCGCTACCTTACGGGGACGTAAACACACCAACATTGGTTGGGGGGGGGGGCACAACCACACACATATATACATATATACGATGGGCTTCTTTCAGTTTCCGTCTACCAAATCCACTCACATATTTATTCATCTTCGCATTTATTACCGCCACCATCACCATCACCATCATCATCATCAATCAAAATTAACAGGTGCGACAGTAACAAGTAAACTACCACCACCACTACTACTACTACTACTACTACTACTACTACTACTACTACTACTACACAGCCACAGTGCTCGACTGCATTCGAGAAGTAGCGACCAAAATTCCTTGAAACCACACCCCTATCTTCGGAAAGAAAAACGGCGGCGGAAAGGAGGATATCTCGAACAAAGTCCGGTTCTGGATGTACGGAATAATATGACGGCATGGTCGTGCCCGAAACACCTTTGATCATGCGTCTGCACAACCGAGGTTGACTTGGGTTTCATTAAGAAACAAACCGCAAACATTCTACCCCAAAACACAACATAAAACCACCAGTAAGTATGTATCCCACGCCTCAAAATAATAATAAACTCTTTCATATACTGTAAACAACAAATTCTCTCAGCCAAAATCTCTTTCTCAGAAAACGTTATCGCCTGCGCCAAATGCACAACGAGGGATGGTTTGGAATTTCGTGATTGATGGGGGAATCAACGAGACTGGACAACAACAACAACAACAACTAAAAGACTGGATGGTCACGACTGGAGAGCCTTAGATCATACGCGCGTGCTCGACTTTGGGGTCCGAGGGCGCGTAGGACCACGTCCAATCTCTTCTCATGCGAAGAGTACACACACGCATATATATATATATATATATATATATATATATATATATATATATATATATATATATATATATATATATATATATAATTAAATTAAACAATAGGGTAAAAAATTGGATATTAATTAATATCAATTTAATTACCAGGTAACTCGCACATTGAAAGAATCAGGGAGATTCAGAAGAAAATATCTGAGATCTCAAGGATTATCGTATAAGTTTATATAAAAAATATATAAGAGTATACATATATATATAGGTAGGTCTTACTCGATCGCCGATGACCTGGGGCTAAACAAAAAGAACAACAACAACTAGTAGTAGTAGTAGTAGTAGTTATAAACCTCACCACTATTACTACTAACACGGCAACCACCATCAGAACAATGATACATATGCTGCCATCGCCGCCACCATTAACAAAGAAATTGAGGCGCTCTGAAAAGTTTTCTGTGACACGTTCCTCTTGGTGCATTACATGCATACGTGTGCGTGCGTATGTATGTGTGTGTGTGTGTATTTGTGTGGTGAACTGTCACAGAATAAATGGGTCCAGGCCTTTAGTTGTCAGTGGGAGAAAGAAGGACGATGTGATTATGTGTGTGTGTGTATATGAATATGGGGTATGAGAGAGAGAGAGAGAGAGAGAGAAGAGAGAGATGATGATGATGATGATGATGATGACGTGGTAAGAGGGACAGGAGATTGTGTCATTCGTTATATATACATATATATATATATATATATATATATATATATATATATATATATAGAGAGAGAGAGAGAGAGAGAGAGAGAGGGGTGTCTGCATGTGTCATTATATCAGAGATGAACAGAGGAAGAGAGACAGACAGTCAGACAGACACACAGACTGACAGATTGTACATGTGTCACTGTGAGACGAACGACTGTGTTCGTCAGAGGTAATACAGAAAGAGACTGAATGTAACACAATGAGAGAGAGGGATGCGAGAGAGAATTAGAGAGAGAGGGTGATAGTGTAATGTGTCAAAAACGGGAGAGAGAGAGAGAGAGAAAGAGAGAGAGCGTGTGAGTAATGAGTATGAAGAGAATTAAGAGGAGAGAGAAGAAAGCTAATCACAGATGTATGTGTACGTATATGTTTATGTGTGTGTGTATGAAAGAGAGGGAGGGAGGGAGAGCGATCTGGAGCTTTTTTTTGGTTGGCTAGAAAGTTGGTTAGCTGGCATGACGGTTGGTTCGACGGTTGGCAGTGCGCTGGAGTCATTAATATACATACATACATACATACACACATGCATATATGTATGTGAATATATGTGTGTGGATACATACATACATATTACCAACTTATTATGCCTTATATACATACATACATACATACACCTATCTATCCATCCATCCATCTATCTATCTATCCATCCATCCATCTATCTATCTATCAATCTTGTATATGATATATACATTTTATTATTGTAATTGTTATCGTTTTTGCTTTGAAGCCCTGGATAAGCAGCTATAAATGAGCAGATATGATGGATCATCGACATTCCATCCCAGCCATGACCAACTCGTCTGTTTTATTTTTGTTGTCTTCATCAGACAGAGTATACTATCTAGCGCGCGCACACACACACACACACACACACACACACACACACACACACAAGTGTATTCCTCTCTTTGATAAAATTCTTAAGACGACGGCGGCGGGCAGTGTTATTTATTCATTTAAAGGCGATCTGATTACTGGCTGCTATTTCTAGCAGATCGAGTAACCACGTAAAAAGGAAGAGATTGATTAGATTGGTCGTTTGTTGTTACTGTTGTAGTTAGTTAGTAGTCGCGACTGTCACCACTGCTGCTGCTGCTGAGAAGTACACACCCACCCAAGCAACCCCCCCCTCCAGCCTCTCTCCCCAACCACCTTTTATGTTTACGAAATCCAGCATCCGCATCACCGAACATTGTGCCTTTGGATATCGCTGGCCAATGATAATGACAACGCGTTCGTTAGTGTTGAACAAAAATATCCCTTCCTTCAAAGACTCGTTAACTCAATTTGCAAAGTTCGCTAATTTGAATTACGTTCTATTTCATCACCATCATCATCATCACCATCACCATCACCATCACCATCATCATCATCATCACCATCACCATCACCATCACCATCACCATCATCATCATCATCATCATCATCATCATCATCATTATTATTGCTGTTGTTGCCGTCGTCGACCGTTTATTAGTTAATAAGAAAAACAAAAACAAAAACAAAAAAAAAACATCGTCATCATTGTTATTAATTAAGGCAGCGAGACGGCGAAATCGTTAGCAAGCCGCGCAAATAGCGGCATTTCGTCCGTCTTGTTCTGAGTTCAAATTCCGCCGCCGACGTTGACTTGGACTTTTATCCTTACGAAGTCGATCAAGAACTGGGATCGATATAATCGACTTGCCCCATTTCCCAAAATTTCAGGTCCTGTGCCGCCTCCCCCTATTGCGAGTTTTATTTGCTATATCTTTCGCTGTTATATTTTGTTTACACGAACGTTTTCTTTTCGGACAAAACCCTTTGTACCCTTCGTCCTGTCATTGTCTTTGCATGTTTTCTGATTTATACTAGCCCTTGTGGCCAATAAAACAAGAATTAATTATTATTATTATTATTATTATTATTATTATTATTATTAAGGCAATGAGCTGGCAAGAAACCTTTAGCACGCCGGCCAAAATGCTTAGCGGCATTTCGTCCGTCTTTATGCTCGGAGTTCGAATTCCGTTGAATTCGACTTAGCCCTTTATCCCCCTTCGACGTGGATTAAAATAAGTACCAAGTCAAGTTTATTAGGGTTGATGGAATCTTCCTCCTCTCGTCAAAAACTGCTGGCCCCATATTTGCTACAGGGGCACCTGTTGAGGGAGACATTACAAGGATAGTACCTAAAAATAAAATATATCTTTTCTTAATATATATATGCACAAGGCCTGAAATTTTGGGAGAGGGACCGCCAGTGTTTAACTGGTACTCCAGCGGAATTTAGGCTAGTACTAAAGATTTTACCTTTAAAATAGTAATAATCTAAAAAAAATCAACAATACATTTCTTAGAATGACACAAATGCCACACGTCGATATTACTGGTATTTATTGATTTTATCGAGTTTGCACAGACTGGAGTGAGTCTGTAAGATACAGACGGCAGTTATATGAGGGTCTGAACTTCGGAATGTAAACAAACGTGCTTAGTTTTGCCTCGGTCACAATTCCACGCACATGTCGAGGCACACACGCGCGCGCGTTCGTTGAAGCATCTATAAATCGAAGAATTTGGCAATTTTAGCGACAGAGTGGACGAACCAGCGACCGATGTCTAAGAACTAAAAATTCTTTCCTTATGCATGTAAACAAAACACGTACGCACACGTAAATAAATATTCTTTTATTCATTTACTGGTTTCAGTCATTTGACTGCGGCCACGCTGGAGCACCGCATTGAAAGGGTTTTAGCCGAACAAATCAACCCCAGGATTTATTTTTTAAAGCCTAGTACTTATTCTATCGGACTCTTTTTGCCGAACCGCTAAGATCCGGGGACGTAAACACACCGGGATATCGAATGATTGCCACGACGGGTTTCTTTCGGTTTACGTTTACCAGATCCACTTACAAGGATTTGGTCGGCCCGAAGCTACAGTGTAAGACGCTTACCCAAGTTACCACGCAGTGGGACTGAACCCGAAACCATGTGGTTGGGAAGCAAGCTTCTTACCACACAGCCACGCTTGTATTTGTTTCAATCACTGTACTGTTGCCATACAGGGGCCATCGGCTCCTTCAATCATTTATCATTCCCATCATCTTATCTATCTACTTTTTTTTTTTTTTGCTCGGTACTTATTCTATCGGTAACTGTTTGCCGAACCGCTAAGTCACGGGGACGTAAACAAACGAACACCGATTGTCAAACGGTGTGTGGGCGAGGGCGGGGCGCAAAAACACAAACAACACAAACACACATTACAACGCATAGTTCCCGTCTGTCAGATCCGCTCACAGGGCTCTGGCTGGTGTGGGAGCTACGATAGAAAAGACACTTGCCCAGGGATCGGGGAGAACCGAACCCGGAACCATGTGACTGAGAAGCGATTTTTTACCACACAGCCACGCCTGCCCGAACGCACAAAGGTTTATTATTTTCCCCGTTGAAACTAAGATATGAACGAAAGCATTTGGTTTCGTAGTCTCAAATGAAAGTGTACTGTTAAAGAGAAATAACTTGTAAAAAGTAACAAGTGTTGAATTTTTTAAAGCCGTCTTTGCTTTCGTTTTTCTTAAATTTTATTTTACACATTAATTTCATGAGACAGTTGGGAAGAGCAGGTCGATTGGGTGGTTGTATCTTCGCAAGCGATCCGAGTTCGAATCCGCTGGCCGTCAACGCTTTTTGTTTGTTTGTTTTTTTAAATTTATTTTAAAATTTTATTTTGTTTTTTCTTAGTTTTCTTCCTACCTTGCACTAAGGTTGTCATTTTCTAGAGAGACAGAGAGAGAGGGAGGGAGAGCGAAGACACCACCACAAACACAAGAAGAAGAAGAAGAGAGAGAGAGGATGGTCACAACTGGAACGTCTTCCCCATCATCGTGTTCATTTTACTCAATCAAGGCCTGACCAAGGGGCTGAAGCGAAAACGAAAAAGGAGGAAAAACGACAACTGCATTCTCCTCTTCCAAGCCTCGCCTTGTGTGTTTATTTGGAAAAGCGACGCCACCGCCACCACCACCACCACCACCAGCAGCAGCAGCAGCAACAACAACAACACCACCACAAACAGCAGTAAAGAAAATCACCCTCTCACCACAACACTCCAACATCAATTTCTAACGCTACCTCACACCATTCCTCCATCATAGTCCTCTTGGTTTTTTTTCGTTATCATCATAATAATAATAATTATTATTATTATTATTTATTATTATTATTATTATCATTTTTATTATGCTTGTTTGTGTTTGATCGAAACGGGAGTCACGAGTTTCGTTTCCTTTTCCTAACGCACACACAAGCATATATATATATATATATATATGTGTGTGTGTGTGTGTGTGTGTGTGTGTGTGTGTGTGTGTGTGTGTGTTCTTTTATTTGCCTCAATCATTTGATTGCGGCCATGCTGGAGCACCGCCTTTAGTCGAACAAAGTGACCCTGCAAGACACTAATATATAAAAGAAACACACCCATACAAAAAACATAACAGACCCACAAACCTACGAGAGAAGGCTCTTGTTCAGCTAATGCTAGAAATAGCAGTCAAATTGCTCTCGAGCATTTGAAAATAAAAGAACAGTGGTCGATGTATTCCAGAGTTAGAAAAAGAAGAAAAAAAAAGGAAAACAAAGGCAATCCTTCGATATTGGTACACGTCATTTACCCACCACAACTTTCCTTCATTAACGACGTTGTCTCCTCACACGGACGTTCTGGAGACCAATACCGAAGGAAAGCTAACAAGAAAAAAAAAAACAAAAGACAGGTTGGTCACGACAGGAATGCTTCTACTCGATCAGCAGCTGCCGAGGGTTAAATCACAAAATACTAATATAAACAACACATGCGGACGCACGCAAATGCACACACGCACGTGCACGTTTCACAAATGCGGCCCTTTTTTTTTTCTTTCTAAGTGTACTGAGTTGTCATAGGGAAATTTAACTGCTATTTCTAGTAAGATTATATAGGTTAAAGCTAGGACCAGTGATGGTGGTTGTGTTGTTGGTGGTGATGGTGGTTGTGGTAGTGACAACGGGATGTTCTGACACCCTAAATATTAAACACGTTGCGTTGTGGGTGACCCTCGAAATAAGGGGACAGGACGTTAGATTTTTACAATCTAAAAGATATTTATTACAGCCATTATTATTTATTTTTATTAAGTGGGCATCTCTGCAGTTCCACAAAACTTCGATAAAATAAAACAGATAATTAAGGAAAACAGGGGCTGGATCGAACCTGCTCACTACACAGACTCCAACGGTGTCACGTTCGTAGTGGGAGAATGAGGTCAGCTTTTGAAGACTGTGTGTGATTTCTTCTTCCTCGTCTTCGCATTCTCCCATCAACGAAAAAATACAGGAGAGAGAGAGAGAGAGAGAGAGAGAGAGAGAGAGAGAGAGAGAGAGAGAGACTGGCGTGAAGCGAAAACTGAAAGAGCAGTGAAAACAGCCAGGGAGTTTGAAACCGAGAAGGGCTTCCTCATATCCACATTTCAACATGGATTTTTAAGAGAAAAGACAAATGAGGGGATGGAGGTGGTGTGCCTGTATGTGTGTATTCCTTCATATACACACATGTATGTATATATATATACATATATATTATATGTTGTATACACATAG
>NC_142941.1:57856431-57878931 GCF_046866305.1 Octopus bimaculoides
AAAAAAAAGTCGACTACAGCAAGCGGGGGAACAACAAAATTACAAGCCATAACTGACTTGTAACGTGGAGAAAAGTCTTGCAACGTGGCAAATGCAATTAGACTACTGTTGTTGTTGTTGCTGTTAGTAGTAGTAGTAGTAGTAGTAGTAGTAGTAGTAGTAGTAGTAGCAGCAGTAGTGGTGTCGTCATCGTCGTCGTAGTAGCAATAGTAGTGGTGGTGGTGGTGGTGGTGGAGGTGGTTCTTTAGCTTCAGGTTATTCCTAATTGAATATTCCCTTCTGAGCCACGACCAAACCAGCCATCCGGTCTTTTGGAGAAGAAGAAACCAAAAAAAAAAAGGGGTTGGCGAGGGTACTTAAACTACATTACCTATGTCTTCTTGTCCTGTCTGTCCTTCCATTACAAAACAACAACAACAACAAACATTTTTTTTTCTTTTAACGGTAGAACGAGTGTGATTTAAGCGAAGCGAGATTTGACTGCTATTTCGTGCAAAGCAGGTCAAGCGACCACTTAAAAGCGACCCTCCTCGTTGGCGCCTGGTTAATTGTGGTGGTGAGAGCTATGATGGTGTGCGCGCGAGCGTGTGTGTTTATCTGTATGTGTGTGTGTGTGTGGTAGTAGTAGTAGTGGTGGCGTGACATTTCTGGCGTTTTTATTTCTGGGTGTTGGTCTCGCAGGCCAGTTCTGAATCAAGCAAATATGATGATAATAATCCTCTCTACTAAAGGCACGTCGACGCCGCTGTTTCACTAGTACTTAATTTATCGACCCCAAAGGTATAAAAAAAAAGCATAATCGATCATAGCGGAATTTGAACCCCAGAACGTAAAGCATCTCGCCCGACGTGCTAACGACACGGCCAGCTCGCCGCTTTAGGAATAATACCATAACGTTTTTCTTTATTAACCACTAAGACATGCATGGGCAACATTTTAGGAGAAGCGGGCCGCATGAGAGAAACATGGTTCCTCGTCAGGTGGGCCGCACTACTAGAAAACTTCAAAGTAATTTTAATAAACGTTATTTTCCTCGTGACATATTAAGCGTTGCCATTCAGCAAGTCCCGCGGGCCGCAGTTTGCCCACGACTGCACTAAGGGTTCGCATATATATACAAAGTCTGAAATCTGAAGGGGAAAAAGGAGTCTGTCGATTGTTTTAATCGACACCCAAAACGAAAGGCAAAGCTAACCTGACTACAGAGGGATTTGAACTTAAAACGTTAAAAAGAGTCGAAGAAATACTACCATAGACCATATTATATATCACACATTGTTTAATGGTAGTCGCGGCATAAGTTAGTTTTTGCTCCTGTAATGGGTGAGTGAGGTGCATTGGGTGTTTTTTGTGTGTGTGTATGTGTGTGCTATTGGAAGAGTTGAGAAATAATTACGGTAACACGATCGCTGGTCACAATACGCTACACTTTGTTTTAGCTTTCAAACGATGCAGCCGCGCTGGATAGGGCGACAGCAGGTCAAACATTCCACCACCCCTGACTGTTCCTATCAAAGGTTACCCAACCCATTTACAGCTGATGGAACAGGAGCGACCTGAAATGGAAATGCTTTGCTCAAGAACCACAACACAACACGACGCGCGCCGCCCGGTCTGGGAATCGAAACCGTTGATCTAGCGATCGTGAGTCGCAATGTTATTAACCACCAGGCCATGCGCCTCCCACAGAAGAATAATACTGGAGTTCAAATCCAACGAAACTCGGCCACGACAGACCACGATAGACAAGGACGGACTCTCGTAGCTTAACGGTGTTTGTGACGGACACAAAACCGATCGCCAGACCAACAAGGCCAGACCAGAAATCATAGCTAAGATGAGGAAGACTTTTATTCGTCTTCATTCTCTCCTTCTCCCTCCTCCTCACCACCACCACCAACAACAACAACAACAACAACGACACCACTACCACGGTTTTATGCGCTCGGGATGGTGGAATGAACGATGGAGGTGGTGTGGGGGTGACTAGGGAGCAAAAACTTTTTGGACGCCCTTAATTTCCACCTAACGTACACGGGCCAGTGGGGGGGTGGTCGAATTTTGCAGTGGGGCCCCTTTCACACTTGCGTCCTCCATGAACCACTGTCGCTCCTTCTCATCACACCCTCTTGTTTATGCTGTTGTCACCACCACCACCACCACTACCATCATCATCATCGTCATCGTCATCATCATCGTCGTCGTATGCTTTTGAGTTCGAACCCCGCTGATATCGTCCGCTTTATACTTTCATCTTTAACATACAGAAAATTGCACTACTGGGTACTGCACACATCCTACGCAAAACACTTTCAATACAGTAAACATAAGAGCACCACAGCAAACCACAGCACATATACCCAAGGCGCACAGAGCTGCGCTCGGTAGTGAAGTGAAAGCACGTTATAAAAATAAAACTACTGAATAATAATAATAATAATGATAACAGTAATAATAACAGTAATAATAATGATGATAATAATAATAATAATAATAATAATAATAATAATAATAATAATAATAATAATAATAATAATAATAATAATAATAATAATAACAATAATAATAACAATAATGATAATATTAATAATAATAATAATAATAATAATAATAATAATAACAATAATAATAATAAAAAGCAGTGAACGAATGATTATTCCCAGATGAGTAGGGAGTTCTTTGATTGGTCCCAAGTGGTAGAACCCCAATAGAGAAGTCACGTTTTCAGTCCTTTGTAATATGCTAGGGTTTATCTTTTTCTGTTATTATTATTACTGTTCTTTTTTCGGCGGGGGGGGGGGGGGGTCGTTACCTGTCTTAATGTCATTCCAATCGAAACCCTTGTGGCAAATAAAACAAAACCCAAAAAACAAAAATGCGAAAATAAAATAATCTAACGGGAGGAGACTTAGTAGAAACACATAACACACACAAATGAACAATATACATTATTCATATATACATATATATATATATGTATATATATATATATATATATATATATATATATATATATATATATATATATATATATATAGCGCGCGCACAAACACGGGGTGGGCCAAAAGTCACGCACCAAAACAATTCGACATGTCTATTTATATTGTTATCATCATTATTCGTTTTGGTCCAACCATGTAACGAGTGCGTGTGTGTATTCCTAATTTTATTTATTTACCATTCGATTTTAGAAAAAACAAAAAAAAACCGAAGCATGTTTTTGACAATTCCGCGGAGCCTAACCGAACTTATTTTGCGCGTGGCTTTTGGCCCCCCCTTTACCCCCCCCACACACACATGCACACACACACACACACACACACACACACAAACGTACGCACATTCACAAACACACACGTACGCACAGACAACACGCACTCGCGACTAATATAATCATGCACACACGCACGCAAAACATGCAACAGATCGCCTATTTAACAATCCTGACCTAAATACATAGGGAGCCGTTTATTATGATCAAGGACAGTGTTGTCAAACGGTTACTGCTATCAAAATTTAGTGGATCCTAATTCTAAACTCATATTCTTATTGCCTCCACTCAGTGTCGTCCACCGCTTATTGTTATCGAACAGGTTCCGCTTTGAAGTGATCACAATAAGCAGTTCCTACTGTGTTTCATTGTTATATATATATATATATATATATATGTACATATACACACTCGAAGGGAATAGCATAGACACACACACGACTTCGAATCATTAGATTGCAAGTTCGTGTCTCGTCGCGGTCGATTCATTAATTTTAAATGGCGATGCCCCAGCATGGCCACAAGCTTAGGACTAGAACTCATAAAGGAATGTCAAAATATATAACTTTCTCCGGGTGGCTATATCTACAGCGAAAGGTTTTCCCCAGTTCGAAAGCACCCGAGCGGGTTAAATATAGTTATGTGTGTGTGTGTGAATCTTTAACTTGTTTCAGTCAATGTCTGCGGCCATGCTGGGGCACCGCCTTGAAGAATATTTAGACGAATGAATCGACCTCATTGCTTCTTTTTTTAAAACCTGGTACTCATTGTACCGATCTCTTTAACCGAACCGCTAATTTACGGGGACGTAAACACACCAACACCAGTTGCCAAGCTGCGATGGGGAAGGACGAACACAAATACACATCCTTGTGCTTATTCTATCTCTCTTCTTGCCGAACCGTTAAGTTACGAGGACGGAAACACACGAACACCGGTTATCAAGCTGTGGTGGTGGGGACAAACTCAAACACAAAAACACACACCCATATACCCATAGATATATATATAACCCTGATATGCATCTATATACACATGTAGATGTAAGTATGTACATATATGTGTGTATACATATATATATATATATATATATATATATATATATATGTATGTATGTATGTATACGATGGGCTTCTTTCGGTTTTCGGGGATCAAAATTCACTCCCAAGGCTTTGGGCGGCCCGAGGCTATAGCAGAAGACATTTTCCCAAATTGTCACACAGTGACACCGAACCTGGAACGATGTGGTTGGGAAGCAGGCTTCTTACCACACAACCACGCCTGTATGTACGTATGTATATATGCATGTATGTATATATGCATGTATGTATATATGCATGTATGTATGTATGTATGTATCTACACACACACACAGAGAGTGGAGAAAGCGATGAAAATTAGGGTGTGCATGAAATGCAGATCAGAATGCGAACGCATACTACACACAACAACAGCAGCAGCAGCAACAGCAGCAGAGACAGCAGTACCACAAAATACCCACGCTACCGTCACCACCAACACCAACGCCCCCCCCCCCTCCCCTCTACAAAACAGTATCAACCACCCCTGAAGGCCAACGAAAAACAACACAAGCACGGCAGCAACGGCAACACTTACAAACCACTGACACCACCACCACCACCACTACTACCGATACGACTACCAACACACACCCACGCCACCGCTGTTGCCACCATAACCACCACCACCATCACCACTACTACGACTGCTATGTGCACTAATGGCATATATACTACTGTCAACACCTCTGCAACGACTACCACTTCGCACTAACACCGCTACCAATATGACAATCGACATGAATATTGCCTTTGCAAACAAGTATGCTAGCACTACAACTCCAACCACCACCTCCACCACCACCACCACCACCACCACCACTACTCTAACAGGTCGAGCGACTAACTACGTAGCCGGCCGCTCGACCTGCTAGAAATAGCAGTCAAATTTTCCTTAAAACACACACCCTAACAGACTAAAATTTATAACAAAAAACATCATTCGATATGGACCTTAACTGAATAGATGTGAAGAAAAAATACGACTGGATGGCCATGGAAGGAATATCGACGATCACTTAATCATATAGGTTAGCCATAATTATAGAGGGTGATTAAAAACATCAACAAAAACGCTAAGACGAGCCACCGCCGCAACACACACCTCTACTACTTCAACACTACTACTACTACTACTACTATTGCTACTACAACCACCATACCAACATTGATACCACTCAATCACCACAAACCATCACTAATATTTTCACAAGCCAGCGAGAGGGCTTCTTTATGTGGTCGCTAGAAATAATAGCCAAATCTTTCCACCCCCTTCAATCAACATCCCACTGTCTTAGAAAAAAAGGACTAGTTGAATAACGTGGTTCCGGGTCCCCCCAATGCATAAGGGACAAAAAGACGTGTTGATCACGTGTAGAATACATTTGATCGTAGAGGTTCGCTCGTTCAGATCTGGCGTGAATGGGGTTAAAAAACAACGACGGTTTAATTTAATTTATTATGTACCAAGTTAATGAAGGAACACTCATGTAGTCGATCGGCTTGCTAGAAATGGTAGCCAAATCAATATCAAATTAGGGCACAGTGGGTAATGAATGAAGTAGTCTTAAAATCTAGGACTGTAGGACTATCTAAGGCTTAGGTCCCAGAATAGAGGAAGGAAACGGCACGCTGAATAATGTAATCCTAGATACACCATTGCTGATCCCCCAAAGCTCCAACACCGAAAAAAAATAAATAAATAAAAGCAGTATGGTCACAGATAGAATACATATGATCCTAATTGCGCTCGGTCCGAAAGCTGACCCGGGGCTAAACAGGTAGTTTAACTGGCGTTGACAACAGAGAAATAACATGAAAGGAAAACAATCAGACCTTAAAGCAACTTGTAGCTGTCACCATTTGATCAACCCACACATGACGATATATATATATATATATATATATATATATATATATATATATATATATATATATATATATATATATATATATATATATATATATATATATATATTCATCCATACATACACACCCGCATTTACAGTATATATATTTACACTCCACATTACATTTTATCTGTCAATTTTCCAGGTGTGCTATTTTCCCTGCCTGCTAATATTTACATACATACTCTCTCTCTCTCTCTCTCTCTCTCTCTCTCTCTCTCTCTCTCTCTCTCTCTCATACATACATAATATATATATCTTCAATCTTTTACTTGTTACAATCATTGGACTGTGGCCATGCTGGGGCAGGCACCACCTTCGAAGGTTTGTCAAACAACACGATTTCAGGATTTATTATTATTATTATTGTTATTTCTGTTTTGTTCTGTACGCGTGGCACTTATTCCAGCGGTCTCTTTTACCGAACCATTGGGGGGAGGTGTAAACAAACGAACACCGGTTAACAAGATGTTGATATATAAATATATACATATATGTATGCGTGTGTACGTGGGTGTGTGCGTGTGTGTGTGTGTGTGTGTGTGTATGTGTGTGTGTGTGTGTGTGTGTGTGTGTGTGTGTACGACAGACTTCTTTCGTCTACCAAATCCATTCAAGATCTGGTTGGCTCGGAGCTATACATACTTGCCAATGGTACAACACAGCAGAATTGAACCCAAGTCTACAGTTTACCAGGGCACACACACACGTAAGAATTCAAGAACTAAAACGGTAAACGAAAATTTAAATGCATAAAAAAAAAATAACAACATAATACAGAGCTAGGTTCCTTTGTTGTGTTTCGTATTTTAATTTTCGGGTCCTCACTGTCGGCATGTGATAATCCCGTGACTTTTAAACAACACCAGATGGAGTTGGCGAGGATTACACCCAAATGAAATACAGACCCAGGGTGGGAATGTTGTAAACAAACCCAGGTTTGTCATCTTAAGGAAAGCAAGCAGCCAACCAGCACACATGAACGCGCACATAAACATGATTATACATACATACATATACACGTAAATATACATACATACATACACACGTAAATATATATACATACATAAATAAATAAATATATATACTATTGTGTCCGGGGAGAGTCATTTTGTTTTAATGCCATATTAATTAACACACGCATTGGTTTGATTTCCACTCATTTACTTATTTGTCTATTTTTCTAAAATTTTCGTTGCTTCTTGGAACCTCTTCAATAGTCGTTGACCGATCATTGAAGAGGTTGCAGGAAGCAAGGAACGACCACGGAAGAGGTTGCAAAAGGAGCAACGAAAATTTTAGGAAAGATAGAAAAGCAAATGAGTGGAAATCAAACCGGTGCGTGTGTTAATTACTAAGGCATTAATACAGAATGGCTCTCTCCCCAGACACAATAAAATATGCTTCAACACACGAATTCACATAAAGAATCTTGCAAATCAAATACAAAAACGATATATATATATATATATATATATATATATATATATATATATATATGTACATATATATATACATACAGACACCATTACCGATCCAACAGACTTACAATGCTTTGACCATGCCACCTTTTTGTGTAAATTTAGGACAATATAATCCTATGTGTCCTTCCTCTTTTAATTGAAGTATCATGTGATTTTATGGAATTTCGTTGCTCTATACCACCACGAAGAGACTCCATCGGTGACTCGACATCAGTACCTCAAAACCTCCCCCCCCCCTCTCTCTCTCTTTCTCTGATCAAAATCGTTTCAGTTATGACCATCTCGACTCATTTGAACACAATACAGCTAAGACTATATTATCTAATGTCTCTTTCTAGGAGAGATGTGACTTGAAAGGCATATGGCTGCTATTTCTAACATACACACACACACAACTCGAAATCACACACCTGTAGTTCTTATAACCAGTTTCCTTTAGGTCAAATAACGGATCTTTTACGATCTGATTTCAAATCCCTCCAAAGCCGACTTTATCCTTCATCCGTTCCGGGGTCGATATACTATAGTACCTCTCTCTAGTATTAGGGTCGATTTCGGCAACTGTTCTCTAGCCCCCTCCTCACATCCCATAAATTTCTGGTCCTGTGCCTATTTTAGAAATCTTCAAACCAAATAGCCCCTTCATACAGCGATCGCTAAAACGGCCACCCGACACGCGAGAGGTCAGCAGTTACGATCCCGTCCTTTCGCTGGTTTCTGTTTTAAGGGCGGTTGGATTCGCTAGTCTCTGTTTTAAGGGCCGTTGGGTTAGCACAACCGTTAAGAAGATCGGGCAAAATATTAATTAGAAAATCTTGCAGCTTGTGAACCGGATCTTCACGTTCTGGGTTCGAAATTGCACCGAATTTGAAATTTACCTTTCATTCCGCCTGATTGGTTGGGGTGAGGGTAAAAATAAAGCCACCCCACAAAAAAAAAAAAAAAAACTGGCGATTGTTGTTGTGGTGGTGGTTTAATAGTTTTAAGTGGTAAACGGTCGGTCAGACAAAAATCTTTAAAAAATAATAATTAGTAAACCTTATTATACACGTTGTATAACGGAAGCAAATTTCATGAAGGACTTCGAAGAAAAGAAATAGATGAAGGATGGTTGGTGGGTGGGAGGGAATAGACGCAGCATGGATGGACTGTCATATAAGGATCACGTGAGGAACTAACCCCCCCTCCCCTCTGCCGCCAAAAAACCCCACTTATAATCATGTGTGAGTGCGTGTGATCATGAGAGAGAGAGAGAGCGTGTGTTAAGTGATACGAATGCAATCGTTTATAAGACTAAATCTTATAGGTAAACACACACACACACATACACACACACACACACATGCACACATCTTGTGTTGAACGTATTCAATGCATACATCCACATCCACATATACATTATGCATACATAATAAATGATATCATTTTAACACTGCAGTACTTGAGGGATACTCTTCACTCGCAAGACAGAAATAAATAACGAAAGCCAGATCATACACATACATCCTATATATATATATATATATATATATATATATATATATATATATATATATATATACATATATATACACTCACACACACACATGCATACACACAATTATACAGCATATATCCGTTGGGTGCACCACACACAATCACCTTATAAGTTCACATGCATACACAATCACTCACATGTGCAAAGAAGCATGCGATGATGGATGGCATAGTGTGTGAGTAAAATTCGGGCAGGAATTAGTCAACAGAAACAGGCTGCGGCGGTGGCGGCAGTAGTAGTAGTGGTGATGGTGGTGATAGTAGTAGTAGTAGTAGTAGTAGTAGTAGTAACGTAGAGGTGGTGGTAGTGGTGGTTGTAGGTAACATCACAACGGCAAAGGTACGGCCTGCGCGCGCTTGTTTTGAAGAGCACTTTGGGACGAAGCCTCAGCGATAACAATAACCGGCTGACGAACGAACATTTTAATTAGATAACAACGACTGATTGATAACATTAACCCTGATTATAACAAACATTCCGCTATCAATAGGCATGTGGATGTGCGTGTGCAATAAAATTTTTCAGTCACGTTGGAAAGTGTTAAGCTTTTCTTTCTGCCTTGTTCTCTCCTCGTTCCCTGATGAAGAACTTACATCCGAAACGTTACATGATTTTTTTTCTATTCCTTTTGGGCGTTAAAATATTTTGTCTTTGTTATTTTTTCCCATTGTTACTTTCCACACTGTAAACACACATACTATACATACAAACACACACACATAGTTAATCCCCCCCGAAAAACGAAGAAAAAGCACAAGAAAAAAAAAACAACGCGAGGACGTGGCACATGCAATATTATACATACATACATACATACATAAATACATGCGCACACATTGTCTTGTTTCATTCTCTGTGACCATACTGGGGCACTACCGTGAAGGATTTTTAGTCGATCAAATCGACCCCAGCACTTTAAAAAAAAAAAAGTCTGGTAGTTTATTCTATCGTTTCTCTTTTGCCGAACCACTAAGTTTCGGGGACGTAAACAAACTAACAGTAGTTGACAAGCAAGTGGAGAGGGCACAAAGGCACATACACACACCCACAAACACAAATATACACACACAGAGACAAAGTTACACATTCACATTCATTTATAGGGACTTCTGGCGATCGTTCGGTATTGGTCTCCAGAGTGTTGGCATGAGGGGACGACGTCATTCATTCATTTCTTAAGCCGACCCTCTTCATTAATGTTATGAGGGGAAGGTTGTGCGGTTGAGGGACGTCGTATACCAATAAGGAAGGATTACCGGACTTGTTTCAGTTTTCGTCAACCAAATCCGGAACACGAGGTTTTTAGGCTTTTTCTTTTTTTTTTTTTTTTTCGGTAGGCACGATACTAAGGTAGGGGAACACTTGTCTAAATTGCCATTCAGTTGGACTGAACTCCAAGCCATGTGGTTGGGAAGCAAACTTCTTACCACACAGCCACGGAGATGGAGAGAGAGAGAGGGGGAAGGGGAGGGAGGGGATGATAATTAGTAACTTAGGTGGGTTGCACACAGGTGTTGCAGGTGCGTCAGGTGTGTAACTGATTCTACCATATTTAAAATCCTGGTACTTGTTTGTCACTCATCATGAACAACCCGGAAGTCCCGAACGCGAAATAGGTCGCCATGTGATTTAATCTCGCAGAAACTTAGTCACCGCAAAATATCCTGTCCGTTGCTGCACTGACCGACCGACCGAAGTTTTTATCTCAACGAGGTTTGAACTCGTGACGTAAAGAGCCGGAACCGAGCAAATAACGGTAAAGTATTTTGCCCGACGCTTTTGTGATTCGGTTAATAATTCATCACAAAAAAAGGCGGCGAGCTGACAGAACCCCTCCCCACAAAAGTTGCGGGCCTTGTGCCTAGAATAGAAAAGAATAATTTATGATAGAGGAACAAGACCGTAATTCTGTGGGGTGGAGTGAAGGGTGAAGGAGGCGGGGTTTAGTCGATTAAAATGGACCCCTTTCTAGCCGTGACGACCACCCAGTGCAGTGGTTCTCAACCGGGGCCCATATGGCCCCTGGGTGTCCATATAAGACTTTTCGGGATCCATGCAACAAAATTGTAAATTGACAACACTAGTATTTGAAGGGCCCCTGAAAAGTTTTCGTTTTAGATGTATGTATTGGTATGTATTGCAAGAAACAACGAAGTTTCCTTTCTATAACATTATACGTAGTTCAACCTACAAAACAAGTTAATGTGTGAAAAAAACGAAATAGGGATTCTGAAAGAAGTTTCTATGAGAAGGGGGCCCACCGGAATAGAATTGTAATCAAGGGGGACCACAGATAAAAAAAAATGGTTGAGAACTCGTGACAAAGTGCAAAGAACTCACGACATCGATAAGGAACAGTGAGGTTTAAGGGGTATTCGGCAGTTATTACTAACAAGCCATGAGACCACGTAGAAGCTAACACATGAAATGATGGGTGACGGTGGTGGTGGTGGCGGTGGCGGTGAAGTGGGTGTTGGTGATGTTTAAACCCCATGTCAGTCCTGAATGAGCGGGCCAACAGCACAAAAGTACAAACAGCCGTCACTCGCGAGCGAGGTTGGCTGGCTTGATAAACAGCAATTTACTATGCTTTCGTTAATGGTTTTAGGTACATAAAGCATATTCTCAATGGGCCCTGACAAACCATGCTCTCCCACGATTGTTCTTTCGTCCCCACCTTGTCCTCACCTGTCCAACACTTTCCATCAAAACACGGATATCTCGATTGTTTGACTAGACTTAGATAACATTAACCAACGTGTCCCATTTCTAAAGAGGTAAGGCGATTTCGCTACTATTTCCGTACGGACGCGTGGCTGCGTTGCAGCTCCCGTAGTAGTAGTAGTAGTAGTAGTAGTAGTAGTAGTATTAGTAGTAGTAGTAGTAGTAGCAGCAGCAGCAGCAGCAGTAGTAGTAGTAGTAGTAGCAGCAGCAGCAGCAGTAGTAGTAGTAGTAGTATAGTAGTAGTAGTAGTAGTAGTAGTAGTGATTGTTCTTGTCCTGGTGGTGGTATTCCTGTTGGTGTTGGAGCTATTGTTTATGTTATTTAGCCCACGGTCAACCTATTTCGGATCGAGCGCGATCCAGTCGTGACCACCCTGTCTTTTGAGGCGGCAACTAGCTCTCACGCTGTCAGCAGCTATGTCCTTCTTTCCTTATTTAAGTGGTCACGGGGGGGGGGGGGTCGATAGAGGTGAACGAGAATTTCAGCTAAGATCTTTGGCTGCTGTTTCTAAACAAGTCAAATGACACCGTGCAGAACAGGCATGAGCAACCTTTTCCTAGAAGCGAGCCAAGCGGGCCGCAAAAATAGAAAAAAAAAAAAAAATTCAAGGTAATTTTTCGTTAGCCATGCCATTCAGCTAGGTCCCGCGAGCCGCAGGCTGCTTATGACTCGCGTAGGGAATTGTTGTTGTTGCAAATGCTATCGTCGTTACCAAGCCTATGAAATAAGGCTCTCCAGCCGTGACCATTCTGTCTTACTCTCAACCCTAAATAAAATGCACAGGAGGAGTACATTATTCAGTGTGGGTGCGACGGGTACTTTCTAAAACCGTAGACTGTGATTTGAGGGAGACTTGGTTGCTATTTCTAACAATTGAAACGACCACGTAGGTGCTCGCCTGCGTCATCCCCGTCGTTGTTGTTGCTAATGACGGCGGTGGTGGTGGTGGTGGTCATGGTGGTGGCGATGGAGGTCGTAATGGTAATCCGATGTTTGGTGTTTTCTTCGTTCGCCGTTGGCCGCCGCCGCCGTCGTCATTGTTTTACACGAAACGAAAGCAGACGAGTAACGAAAAGAGAAGGGAGAAAAGGGTAGCAACGTCGACGGGGAGGGCGGGTGAGTAGAAACGATAGAGGATTAAGTGGAGAGGGGGTGATGTAAGGTGGGGGGTATAAAGGAGGTGGAGGAGGGGGAGGCAACCGAGAGGTGGTGCCCCGAACGAGGCAAAAATCACCACATGTTGCACATGTGCACACAAGCATAAACACATGTGTGTTTATTATAGATTGAACCATGTTGTGTTGTCCATGTATGTATCATCCACATATCGAATGTAGGTTAATATATGCAGGCATTTTTATTTTCTTTTTGTTTTTGACCTTTCTCGTACCTTTCACACACACACACACACACACACACACAACACACACAAGTACATACATACATACACATACATATATAGCAGATAGTGGCACTCCGTCAGTCACGACGACGAGGGTTCTAATTGATCCGATCGACGGAACAGCTTGCTAGTGATGTTAACGTGCAAGTGGCTGAGTACCCCACAGACACGTGTACCCTTAACGTAGTTCTCGGGGAGATTCAGGTGACACAGAGTATGACAATGCTGGCCCTTTTTGAAATACAGTGTCTACTCATTTTTACTAGCTGAATGCACTGGAGCAACGTGAAATAAAGTGTCTTGCTCAAGGACACAACGTGTCGCCGGGAATTGAACTCACGACTTTACGCCCCTAAGCCAACGCGCCTCCACCATATATGCACATATATAGTATATATATTCTTTTTATATTTTATTTTACTAGTTTCAGTCATTAGACTGCGGCCATGCTGGAGCACCACCTTGTACATTTTTTTTTTTTAGTCGAATAAACCGACCCGAGTAATTATTTTCTTTTCAAACCTGGTACTTATTCTGTCTGACTCTTTTTTGCCGAACTGCTAAGTTACAGGGACGTAAGCAAACCAACACCGATTGTCAAGATGTGGGGCGGGGATGGTCAAACACAAACACACGTATGTATGTATGTATGTTTCCGTCTACCAAATCCACTCACAAGGCTTTACTTGGTCCATGGCTATATAGTAGAAGATGCTTGTACAAGAACCCAGAACCATATTAGTTGGGAAGCACAATTCTTACCACACACCTGCGCCTATATATATGTGCGTGCGCGGGCGTTTGTGTGACGGCAGTCCACCGATTCCAATATGAGTGTGTATGTATGTACAACATGTATTTATTATAGATCTGCAGAATTCATAAGGGCTCTAAGAGTCAAAACACCTTGCGATTGATAGTTCAAATCTTTCCTCAGCCTATTTTCTCTTCACCTCTTTCCAGGGTCTGATAAAATGAAGTTACCACTCGAAATAGTGGGATCGTTGCAATCCTCTGGCCTTGGGGGTCTCAACGTTAGAATTTTTACGGGCTTTTCGCTGTCGGGGGTTAATCTTGGATAATCTTGGAACTACGGCTGTTCCTCGATTGGCCCTAATCAGAGGTTCCCCTGTACAAGGAGGACAGCATCATTCGCATTCTTTTACTCTTTTATTCTTCTATTTGTTTCAGTCACTTGACTGCGGCCATGCTGAGCACCCGGGACAAAAACTCTTAGCAACATTTCGGCCGTTTTCAAGTACTAGGCTTACAAAGAATAAGTCCTGGGGTCGATTTGCACGACGAAAGGCCGTTCTCCAGCATGGCCGCAGTCAAGTGACTGAAACAAGTAAAAGAATACATACATACAGACAGACAGACAGACAGACAGACTACTGACAGAAATACTCTTTTCTACTATAGACACAACGCCCAAGATTTTTGGAGAGGGAGCCAGTCGATTAGATCGACCCCAGTATGCAACTGGTACTTAATTTATCGATTCCCCGAAAGGATGAAAGGCAAAGTCGACCTCGGCGGAATTTGAACTCAGAACATAAAGACAGACGGAATACCGCTAAGCATTTCGTCAGGCGCGCTAACGTTTCTTATTTCTTTATTACCCACAAGGGGCTAAACATAGAGGGGACAAACAAAGACAGACAAAGGGATTAAGTCGATTACATCGAACCCAGTGCGTAACTGGTACTTAATTTATCGACACCGAAAGGATGAAAGGCAAAGTCGACCTCGGCGGAATTTGAACTCAGAACGTAAAGACAGACAGAATACTGCTAAGCATTTCATCCGGCATGCTAACGTTTCTGTCAGCTCGCCGCCTTGACTGATAAAAATATTAAAATAAAAACTATTGCCTTCAGTATATTGCCATCAAAACATTCTTAATATTCACCAGAGATACAACATTCCACAGGGTGGCTGAGGGTTGGAAATGCAGTCAATCAGCTTAGTTCTAGAGAAACAGCGGCCCCACTTTCGCTGTCACTCATCCGCCATGTGAGAGATAAACTCTATCCCAAGCAAGAGTTTGGTGATATAACCAGGTCGAATCGTGGCTGGGGCAAAGGAGCAAAACCGATGCAATCCAGGTGATTTATAAAGTATTCATGGGGCCCTAGTGCTGCAACGAAGAATTAGGCCCCTAACCCCCAACAAAATAAAGCGAAATTATATCAATTTTCTTTCTCTAAGGCGGCAAGCTGTCAGAACCAGAAACGTTTGTGCGTCGGACAAAATGCTTAATGGTATGTCTTCCGGTTCTTTGCGCGCTAAACTTGAATACTGCTCAGTTTAGCTTTTCTTTTCATCCTTTAGGGGTCGATAAATTAAGTACTAGTTGAACAACGGGGTCGATGTAATCGACTTACCCGCTACCCTAAAATTGCAAGCCTTGTGCCAAAATTTGAAATCATTCTTATTTATGAGTCCATGGGCCACTAGTCCTTCAATAATATACACATACACACACGTACACGCACGTTAGGAAAGGCGTGGCAGGAAACGGGAAGAGTCGATGTTCATGCTTTTCCGCAAGAGTAATCATCGGTGTCACAAATACAGGTAGGTTGAACTTGAACGAACAAAGAGGTGGAACTGGGTCGGAAGTTTACACCTTGTTCCAAGCAGTCTCCACCTAGGAACCCATGAATATATTGACACGAATTCGGGCGTAAACGCGTACAGAAGCAATAGTCGCTCGGCGTGCTAGAAATAAACCCCCAAATCACATTCTGTTACTGTCTTCAAAAGACGAAGAAAAATCGGTGAGAAAATAAGGTGAGGCAGTCCTGAACAATAACCCTTTCCCACACCCAAACCCACTAAAAAAAAAAGACGCAATGGTCACGGCCAGAACGCCTTTGATCAAAGGTCTTTTACATTAGTGTTGACCTGGGCCTAAACAGCATGAACACATGAGCGTGTCTGTTCGCGTATTGCAGATTAACGCATATGGAGTGGCCTGTGACCAAAGGATTTGGCTGCTATTTTCAGCAGGTTGAAACACGACCACATACACGATCCCTCTCAGGCACAATGCATGTATGTATGTACGTATGTATGTGTGTGTGTGTGTGTGCGCGCAAAAAGTACAAAAACAAACAGCAACTTTAGCACATGCACGCTAAGCGCATGGTACATAAATGCATTTTACATGTAAACATGCTTATATATATTCGAGCACGTTTTGCTGTTAAGCACGTGATTGCTTTGTTCGCAAAATAGGTGTGTGCGTGCGCGAACGTCCGTGCGTCGATATAGCTATATAAACATATCATTGGACACACACACACATTTACATATATATACTACACATAAATGCATGTATATATATACGTGTGTGTGTGTGTGTGTGAACATATTCCCATGGTCATAACCAAACATTATACACAATATATATATATATATATATATATATATATATATATATATATATATATATATATATATATGTATACGCGAGCGCGCATAACGATAAGGTATTTAAGGTGGATATATATAAATATATAAAAACCTAACTGTTAAATATAATTATAATTAAGGGCTACTGGAAGAGACCAGCAGCCTACGCTAGAAGTAGATGTCAAATACCTATAATCCACTCTAAGACATGTTCTTGATTTCAACCACAGGTCGAACGCACTAGGCCACTGGTATAATTATTTTTTGATTAAATCCTTATTTTATAAATATATATATATATATATGAAAAAATTAACAAAAACAAAACAAACGGAAAATTCGTAATTAATTCCTCATTAGTCAGCGTCCAAAAAGATCCTTATAATTTCGCATATATATACATATATATATATATATATATATATATATATATATATATATATATATATATATATATATAGGTATATAAATATTCCGTTTTATATGTATAAAGTACATGACTTTCACATACACACACACACACACACACACATATGCAGTAACACAGGCTCACATATACACGCGCGCGCGCGCTCACAGACTGGTCTGACATATCAGGCAGTGGCTGTTTATGTATAATAAACATGTTCTCCCGTTTTAAAACGTGCGCGCGCGTTTGTGTATGCGTGTGTGTGTGCGTGCGTGAGTGTCACAGTGTGTGTGTGTGCTCAGACGAAAAAGACATGGTCGAGTCTTGAGAACTCTTCGTAACAAAGACGGCAATGGCTTCGAAAGTACCGTTTGTGTGTGTATATCATGGGCATTAGTGCTTTTTACTCATTTCCGTGTCAACCCACCCAACCACCCACACGCTCAGACCTCGTGAGTAGAAGGGAAACTGCACGGAAGCCGGTCAGACTGAGTCCACTTCCTATCATTTATTCATTGTCGTACGAACAGCGTGTCAAACTGACTATGCACAATCATAACTAACTATATTACGAGTAAAAAAAAATGTGTGCGCGGAGTACTCGGCCACTGACATGCGTAAACAATAGTTCGATGAATAGCTATAGCTCAGATGATCAAACTACTGAAAATACTCGTCGTGAAAACCGACGGGGGACCCTTTTTTTTCGTATGGATATGCATGCTGGCACGTGGAAGCGCGTATATACAAACATAGATACACACGTGTGAGCATGCAGGTACAAAATGTGTGTGTGTAGTCACATGTACGTATATACACTCATGTTTATATAGATGTGTATATGTATGTATGTATGTATGTATGTATGTATGTATTCCGTTTATCATTTTGTCCACGTTTTGTTTGCAACGTCCTGTACCCAGACATGCATCTAATTATATACATGTAGATGTAGGTATGTACATACACGTACGTATATACGCATATACTCATATATTATTTGTATGTATGTATGTATGTATGTATGTATGTATGTGAGAGACTCCTTTTCTTTCTTTTATCTCGCAAAATTAACAAACGCATCGTTTATTTAAAATAACGAGTAAAGTAGTTTAAGAAGCTAAGTCCATCAAACCAAAATAACCAACAAACAAACAAAAAAACGAAACTGAACTAGCGGCCCATCACCATCATCATCATCATCACTATCATCATCATCATCATCATCATCATCATCAGTTTTCAGGAGCAACTGCAACGAACTTAACACGGCTTACACCACACGAAATGTATATAACAAAAAAAAAAAGCCCAGAGGATAAAACATTTGTGGACAACACATTCATTCTTCGCACAATTCCTTCTTCCCCCTCCATTCCCCCTCCATTCCCACTCGCTCCCACTCGCTCCCACGCAATACACAGACAGACACACACACGCACTTATTGTGCATGCACACAAACAAATGCATCATACATATGCACATGTGCCTAGTAACAACATTCATCTCTACCACCACTACTACTACTACTACTACAACCACTACTACTGCCACCACAATAACAACAACAACGACACATTGGCTCGTGGTTCTAAGCATGAACAATGACAAACACCTCAAACTACCACCACCACCAACAACAACAACAACCTCATCGCTCCCCCCCCCCCAACACGGAGACCTGGTCGCTCGAAGTGCTAGAAATAAGAGCCTAAAAAAAATCACCTACAATTTAAACCACGAAGGACACGCATAGCAAGCATAACAGGACGAAATGGTTAATGGTGAGATTGGAACGTCTTTCAACGTGGATCTCTCGACCTGATTACCTTTTTACCTAGGGCTAAGCAACAATAAATGATGACATATATATATATATATATCGACATACCGCTAACTGAAACAAAGCCTCCTCACTATTACCACACAGCACCTGAGCTGACATGGGGGGGGCTTCTGGTCGCTCGGCTTGCTTGCTTGAAATAGCAGCCAAATTTCCCTCAGCCCGCTCCATGGCCGTCTTAAATAAGGAGAGAACGAACACGTTAGATAACGCAGTTACCATACAACACCGTTTAAAAACGGAAGGCATGATGGTCACAGCTGGAGTGGTTTCGATCACGGGTCTGCTCGCTCAGCGCCAACATGGACGTGAGCTGTGAGGGGGGAAAACAACAGCCAGCATGTGTCCTACCATCGTAATACCAAACACTGCCATTAACCACTACCGCCACTACCACCATCACCACCGACATCACCAGCTAAGGGGCGATGCCTCTACATGGACGCTCGATCTGCTAGAAATAGCAACCAAAATCTCCCTCAATTTATTTACCCTACTGACCGAAACAACTAACAACGTAGTTAGTCTCCAAGACTTGCAAAACACTTCAGTGCGAGATGGTCATGGCTGGAATGTCCGATCAAAAGCTGACAGTACAAGCGTAACCGACCCGAACAAAAAGATCCCTAACCGTATAACCACCACGATGAGCCAGGCCCCATCACAGCTACTACTACTACTACTACTACTACTACTATGGCTACGACGACGACCACCAGCAGACAAAGGAGCCCCTTTTTCTGTCTGTCTGTCTGCAAAGTCGTCCCTCTAACCTTAACCCTTTATTTCTTTCAAACGGGATCAAAACTCTCCTACTGCATGCACCCCCAAAGAAAGAACAATAGCCATGCGCGTGAACAATGACGACGACGACGATATACGATGATGGTGGTGGTGGTGGTGGTGATGATGATGATGATGATGATGAATACCAGGACCCCCCCTCACACACACACACACACATACAAACCGTAATGACGACGACAAAGACGACGAGAACGATGACAATTACAATAACAATGACAACGAAGACAGCGACGATGATATAATTTATTTATTCGTTTAGTTTTTGTAGGACGCAATGACTAACTAACTATTAATTATTATTATTATTATTATTATTACAGGATTCAATGTGGCCTTCACGCTTTGGCGAACGAACGGTAACGACGTATACACACGCACTCCGTACACACACACACACACACACACACACACACACACACACGTGTATACACACGCTCACACGCACGCATATGACAGTTGATTTTTATATTCTTTTTTGGCGGGGTAAAACGTGTTGTGAGGTTCATGGTTTTGCTAGGCGCGTTTAGAAAGCTTTTTCCGTCAGCACCCATCACCCATCATCATTATCAACATTACCCCTATCATCACCATCATCATCATCATCATCATCATCACAAAAACCCTACTTCACCAATATCAACATCTCTTGTTATTGTTTACAGTCATTATTATTTTTTTTCCAGTTTTAAATAATAATTCTTCGATTCTAAGAGCGAAGCGAGCAAAATGGGGTGGATGGAAGAGAGGGGAAGGGGTATAGTCTTGGTGGAGGAAAGTTCGCATAACTGACCGCAGTACATGACTGGTATCCGAGGAAAAGGTTTGAAAGACAAAAGACGGGAGCGGCGAGATTCGAACACGAATGTCTTATTTAAAATAATCGTTTACAGACATCGAAGCAGACACAAGGGCTTTGAAAATTTTTCGGGCTCTTAGAATAAAAATGGTCAGATTCTAAGGCACAAAGAACAGCAATTTTAAAGGAAAGGGATGAGTCGGAACCATCGACCCCAGTTTTTTAACTGATCTGTTATTATCATTATTATTATTATTATTTTGTTATTGTCTACCCCGGAAGAAAGATAAAAGTCGACCGCAATTGAATTTGAACTCAGTGTGTAGATCCGTGAACAAATATAATTGAAAATAGCGATGATTTATTTCATACACAATATTCTTTTCTAACATGGGACAGCAAGACCTAGAACTTTTAGGAGTGGGGAAATTTAATACGGACAACGATAAATGACCTCAGAATTTAAGTGGTACTTTTATTTTTTTAAATCGACCCTAAAAGAATGCAAAGCTAAAATCGACTTCGGTTGGATCAGAATTTGAATAAAAGAAGGAAAAACGAAAAAAAGAAAAAAAACGCAAAGGGCCGTGACACAATACCGCGCAAGGTATTATTATTATTTGATTTTGTCCCGTCACCTGAAACGATTAGTCCACAATTATTAGAATATAATAAAGGGTTTTGTTTCTTTATGAGAGCAATGGGAAACTATAAATAATAAGGCAAAAAAGATGAGAAAAAAAGAAAAATTCAAGCTCCCGTTCCCGAGCCGGGATTGAACTCAGAGAAGATACGCATAGCACTAATCCCCCTCACCCCGTCACATTCCCTCTCTCTATTTCTCATTATCTATCTATCTTTGTCCTTTAGATATTAAATAAGTGGTCACAGTGATAAGCTGTGATAGAAGGAATGGTGAGAGGAGACAGTTTGGAGATAGAAAATATAAGACAGAGGGGGAGAGAGAAGACGATTGAGAAAGAGAGAAAATATGAGTGAAAGAGAGAGAGAGAGAGAATGATACACGACAAGTGTGAATGGGAGCGGGGGAGGGGGTATGACGGTGAAACAATGAGAAATGAAAGAGTATAAATGTCAAAGGGAGGGGGAAAGAGAGAAGGAAGGAAATGATACGAAGGATCGAGTGCATGGGAGAGAGAGAGAGAGGAGGAGGGGGAAGGAAGGAGAGACGTAAGGTAACAGAAGGAGAGAGAAAGAGATATAAAGTATCAATGAGAGAAAGGGGAAAGGGGGAAGACAGAAAGAGAGACTATGTGAAAGGTGGGAGGAGGAAAAGAAAGATTAAATGAGAGAAAAAGAAGAGAGAGGGGGAAAGAAACAAAATAGATAGAGCGAAAGAGAGAATGAGTAATAATAGGGAGAGATGTTAGAGAGAGCAGAGAGAGAATGAGAGAGAGATGAATGTGTGGTATGAGTAAGAGAGAAGAGAGGGAGTGTGAGTGTCGGTAAGAGGATATGGTATTGAGGTGGTGGTTTGTACTGTAAACTGTCAGAAGGACGTTCGTTAAGAGTTAATGCCATGTGTACATGGTGACATACATTGATACATATGTACTCGCCACTTTGGAGGAGGGGGTGGCGCATAAATGTGTATATGTATATATATTTAAATATATATATATATATACTTCTATTCTCGAAGTCTGTGGCCATACTGGGGCACCGCCAGTGTAAAAGTAAAACCCTCAATGGTTCCGCTGGGGATCGAACCCAGGGTCTTTCGTGTGTGAAGTGAGCATGTATATATGTATGTATGTTTGTACCAATGAGCAGCTTGTTTCAAAATTCATGACAAA
>NC_142941.1:57883931-57886431 GCF_046866305.1 Octopus bimaculoides
TATATTATATATATATATTCCACACTTATATATATACATACATCTGCCTAGATATATACATATATCTGCCTAGATATATACATATATATATACATACATATATATATATATATATCTTTCACGCTCTCACACACTTTCTCTTCCTCCGTCTTTTCTCTACGTGTATGTGCCTCTGTGTGAGTGTATATATACATATATAATCTCGAATGTATGGCTGAAGGCATATACATACATGCATGTATGTATGTGTGTGTGTGTTTGTGTGTGTATATGTGTGTGTGTGTGTGGAGAGAGAGAGAGAGTGAGAGAGAGAGAGACGATGCAATTGTAAACACACAACAAACTATATATAACACTGCTAGGTTTGTTGCTATTGGTGGTGGTAGTGGCAGTAGAGAAACTGAATGGTGGTAATGGTGCCAGGAGATGCCAACAGTGGTGGTAGCAACAGAAATAATTGTAACAACGAGGAGATGCCGGCGGTGGTGATAGCAGTGGCGGTGTGAGTTAAGGCTGATTGTGGTGGTAGCAGCAGAAATAATAATAATAATGAGGGAGATGCCGGCGGTGGTGATAGCAGTGGCGGTGTGAGTTAAGGCCGATTGTGGTGGTAGCAGCAGAAGTAATATTGAGGGAGTTGACAGCGGTGGTGATAATGGTAGCGGTGTGAGCTAAGGCTGATTGCCGTGGTAGCAACAGTGGTGATAGCCGTTGTGGAGTTGGCGGTGAGGAGTTAAATCTAAATGGGAGGAATGGTGTCAGTAGATGTCAAGTGACAAGGTAGCAACAGAGGTTATATCAGCGGTAGTGGAGTTGGCGATGGCGGTGGTGCTGCTGGGTAGTGGTGTGAGTATGTGTTGACTGTGATGGTAGCAATAATAGTAGGTCATTCAGTAGTGGTGGTGGGGGGAGTGATGATTATGATGATGACGACGGTATAGGAGGTGGTGACAGTAGACCTGCTGACTAGTTGGTGGGAGCGGTGTGAGTAAATGCCAACCGTCGTGGTAGCAGAGATAGTGGAACACTCTGGCGATGGTGGTGACGGTGGTGACAGTAGCGTGCGTGCGCGCGCGATGCTGTAGTGGTGACAGTAGACCTGCTGCTGATTAGTGGTGGGTGGCAGTGTCAGTAGATGCAAACAATCGTAGTAGCAGCAGTTTGCATATACAGTAAGTAGGTAATGCTACGAGTGGTGGCGGTGGAGATGGCCCCGATTTTACTGGTAGTGGTGTGAGTAGATAAGAAAGATCGTGGTAGTAACAACAGCAGCAGCTGCAGTAGTGGTCGTGACAGCACTGGTTCTACAGTAGTACGGTGGTGGGAGGGGGAATAGCTGTATAAATGCATAGATGTAGTAGTAGTAGTAGTAGTAGTAGTAGTAGGAGATGCAGTAGAACACTTACAAGTATTAGTAGTAGTGTTAGTACATGCTGACAGTGGTGGTAGCAGAAGTAGGAAGGTAGCACCAGCAGAAGTCGTAGCCGGCGTTGCAGTGTATGATGGTGGTGGTGGTGGTGGTGGTGTTGGTAGCGGAGGTGGACGCTTTTGAATTAGGACGAAAGAAAGTCACGGTGAGGGGGGGAATAAAAGAAAATGTAGAAAACGTAACAGACCAGACGGGAGGTATAGTCGGAGTAGATACACTAACGGCTAAAGAGAAAGTGGTGATTGTGCTAATGCTAATGCTAATGCTAATGATGATGCTGATGTTCGTTGTACACATAGCTATGAGTAGCGGTGTCAGGAAATCGTAACGTTATGGTAGTAACAGGAGCGGCGGTAAGAGTAACACCAACAGGGGTGGTAGCAATTGTATTAGTAATAATATCATTGTTAATAGTCGTAATCGTCGTGTTAGTGTTAATGGTGTCAATGGTGGTGGGAGTAGTATTGACAGACGTGGTTGCACCAGTTCTGGCCGTGGTAGTTGTGGATAATAGTTGCTGTAGTAGTGGTAATTTAGTGGTGTCAGTGCAGTGTTTTGATAGGGAACTAAGGTGGCTGCGTATTCGGATGTTTCTCTAATTTATACATACGTACATACATACACATTATATTCACGTATGTACGTCTATATACGCGTATATATATATATATATATATATATATATATATATATATATATATATATACATATATATATATATACACATACATGTATATATCTGTACATATATATATATATATGCATGTATATATATATATATATATATATATATATATATATATATATATATATATATATATATATATGTGTGTGTGTATATATATATGTATATATATATATGTATCGTTATATTGTATATAAAACCTTAAACCCATATCGTTGGCATAAAGGACCGATAAAATAAGTATCAGGCTTAAAAATAAATACTGGGGGTCGATTCTTTCGATTTAAACCCTTGAAGGCGATGATGCCCCAGCGTGGCCGCTGTCGAATGGCTAAAACAACGAAAAGATAAAAGATTGTGTGTACGGTCGGTCATTCAAGCGATCT
>NC_142941.1:57898931-57906431 GCF_046866305.1 Octopus bimaculoides
ATATTTTAGAAGAAAGCAAGCGAATGTGTATGAGAACAAAGACAAAATCAAGTAAAAAAATAATTTTAAAAAAACCCCAGAAAAAGCAGAAAATGTTCCTCATTTACAAATAACAAGAAAATAACAACAGGTGTCTTTCGACTAATAGAGACGAATCAAGTTAGGTTGGCGTGAGTGTAGTGAAAGCCTTGAGGCCGGAACAAAGATGAACGAAAAAGATGAAAGTCTGGAGACAGAAATCAGAGATGCTTCGAGTCTGGCATATATGTATATTTGCATACATCCGTATGTATATGTTGAAGACTTGTATGGTATGTCGAATAAAATAGCATATCGCTTAACCAATGCATACAATTCCATGCATAGTTTTGTATAGCCAAATTCCAATCAGGTATCGAACACAATTTTTTTGTCTGATTTTCTTCAGGTATTATATACATTTGAATAACTTACAGAGCAGAATACGCTGCATGGTGTTCTATATAATCTTATATTCTTTTATACTTTTACTCGCGTCAGTCATTGGACAGCGGCCATGCTAGAGCACCTGAAGGGTTTACTTAAACAAATCGAACCCCACTACCTATTGCATTATTATTATTAATATTATTATTATTATTATTATTATTATTATTATTATTATTATTATTATTATTATTATTATTTGTTAAAGGCGGTGAGCTGGCAGAATCGTTAGCAAGCCGGGAAAATGCTTACGATCTGAGTTCAAATTCCGCCGAGGTCGACTTGGCCTTTCATCCTTTCGGGGGTCAATAAATTGAGTACCAGTGAAACACTGGGATCGACTATCCGCCTCCCCCAAATCTCAGGCATTGTGCCTATAGTAGAAAGCATTATTATTATTTATTAAGTATGGTACTAACTCTACTGTTCTTTTATGTCGAACCGCTATGTTACGGAAAATAAACCAACACCGGTCCCCAAATGGTCTAGGGAAAAACTCAAAGATACGAAAGCACACACATGTGCACACACATATATGACAGTCTTCCATACAGTTTCCATCTATCGAATTTACTTACAAGGTATTTGACGGCCCGAGGTTATAGTAGAAGTCACTTGCCCAAATTGCCGCGCGGTGGAACCGAACCCGATACTTCTTATATTAAAATAACTAAAAAAATTTGGCGACAGAGGCATATGGACCAGTAATTTCCAGAATCGGTAGTGTCTACGAGCGAAACATTTTGTGGTATTTGGTTACATCCCTTGGATCTTATTAAATTCCTTTCAACCACTTGAAATTTTTTCAAAATTTTACCAGATTTTTAAAAATTTTCTACCCTGGTAATTTCTGGGAGCGGGGTGGGGCTGAGGGTTAATACAATTTTCGTCATCAGCATGCAAGACAAGATTTTTGAAGATAATCTGGTGAAAACTTGAACTACTTCAAGAAGTGGTTGGAAGAATTTTAACGAGATATCATCCGTTTGTACTTACACTCAGGTCAAGTGGAGGCGCAATGGCGCAGTGGTTAGGGCAGCGGACTCGCAGTCATAGGATCGCGGTTTCGATTCCCAGACCAGGCGTTGTGAGTGTTTATTGAGCGAAAACACCTAAAAGCTCCACGAGGTTCCGGCAGGGGATGGTGGAGAACCCTGCTGTACCCTTCCACCACAACTTTCTCTCACTCTTACTTCCTGTTTCTGTTGTGCCTGTAATTCAAAGGGTCAGCCTTGTCACACACTGTGTCACGCTGAATATCCCCGAGAACTACGTTAAGGGTACACGTGTCTGTGGAACGCTCAGCCACTTGCACGTTAATTTCACGAGCAGGCTGTTCCGTTGATCGGATCAACTGGAACCCTCGACGTCGTAAACGACGGAGTGCCAACAACAACAACAACACTCAGGTCAACTTTGCCTTTAATTCTTCTTCCAGTGTCTCAGACTCGTTACAAACGTCTCAGAGCTGTCTGTTCAAGTCAGTGCACCAGTATGGCCGCAGTCCATTGAACGAAGCCATTGAAACAATAAAACGATAGCCTGGATGTGGCTGGAGGAAAATTAATGTGATCCCATCGCTTTGTACTTTGAGTCCAAATTGCGCTCAAATCAATTTTGCTCCTTTTTATTTCTTTCGGAGCCTAGGGCTCGATTCAAACGATAAAAACTGTCTGTGGAAGACAGTGCCCCAGTATGGCCACGCAGTCAGTTATTAAAAACCATGCAAACAATAAAACAAATAGCTCTGAGTGTGTGTGTACTAAAGAACAGACCAGGCCTAGAGCACATTTCATGTTCGTTCATGTGTAACATTGCACTCACAATCAAGTATTCTCTAAACTATAATTAATTAGGCAAATTCTTGCCTTTCCTCTCTACCATTTTCTCTCACTCTCTCTTTCTCTCCCTCCCTCCCTCCCTCCCTCCCAAGTTTCTCCTGGTCTCCCTCTCTACTTCTCTCTCACCTCATCCCTCTCTCTCCCCCTGTCCCTCGCTCCCTTGCTTCTCCTTCCGTCTTTATCTCCTTATCTTCTCCCCTCTCCTTCACTTTTCTTCTCTGTTCTCTCTTCTTCGTTTTCTCCTGGTCTCCTTTCCCCTTCTCTCTCTCTATCTATCTCTATATATGTATGTATGCCTGTATGTATGTATGTATATATCACTATATATACACATGTATGTATGTGTTATATATAAATACACTCACACACATGTACGCTATGTATGTGTGTGTGTGTGTGTGTGTGTGTGTGTGTGTGCGTGCGTAGTGTGTATATGTATGTGTATGCGTGTATGTGTGAGTGTATACATTTAAATACAGTGAAGGAATGTGCGGACGGCGAATTGGCAGTCTTCAGAGCGTCGTACATAATGAGTCGCAATATTCGTTCCGGCTCTCTGAGCTCTGAGTTCAAATTCAGTGAAGGTCAATTTTGCCTTTCACTCTTTCGGTGTCAATTAAAAGTACCATTACTGTAGAGGAGCCGAATCCAGGTTCTAACTTTCTATTCCTTGTCTCTTGTCTTCTCTCTCTTTTCTTCGCAAGATGTCTCTTGTGCTCAAACTTTGAATGGCACCTCTCCCCACACCCTGCTTTGATTAAGTACCCAGCAAGAAAAACCATATTTCATGATGGCGCACCGACTCCATCTTTAGGAATTGGGGGCTCAAGACAAAGCAAGACCGAAGAGCAACTCAATCTCTATTAGTCGTTGTTACAATGAGTATTAAACTAAAATCGCTCCAGCAATCAAGGTTTCATACGCCTCGCTGTAATCGTCAGTGGCGAGAAGAGGATTAATGTACGCTTACTTACCTCTTTAGCATTTAAATAGACCATATTCGGCCCAAATTTTCTTCCTGGTTCATGTTCAAACTGGTTAGATTTAGTATCTTACAGCTATCTTGTAATGTCATTCTAAAACCAAACATCTTCGAAATCCCTAATCCACAAGATAATATATGATTAATTTTAAACAGAATAAATAAGCATTATATTTAACAAAGTAATCTGAATGCTAAAGGGTTATGCTCTTTGCTCCATATGAAGCTTAGGCTGTCAACAACTTATCTCCACCGGTTTCAACTCTTCTTCTACTTCTCACCATTTCAATCCCAGCTTTTCACCACTCACTTGCAGCTTCCTTTTGGAATTTACTGCACTGGGTTATATGTTTCCGTGAGATTAACGCTTTCTTCTCCCAGACCTTGGTTTTGAATTGTCATCGACGTTTCGGTAACTTCGCTTTTCTTCTTTCTTCTTTTTTTCGAGGTAGGAATGTTGACACTACTCAAGCCCATTCTTATTTCTGGGAAGATATGATCCATATTAGTCTGGCCTCTATCCTTTGAAGAGTCCAACGTAAGGGCCCTTTGCGTTCCGCTGGTGTAGCTCTTAGGGTCATGGATACAAACAAACGACCACAACACAGTAAAGAGTGGACCTTGATGTGGATTTACGTACACACATGTCCGCATCTTACAGTTATATACGACGGGCTTCCTTCAGTTTCCGTCTCATAAGGCTTTGGTCATCCCGTTGACAATAGTAGAAAACACTTGCCCATAGTGCCACGCAGTAGGACTGAACCCAGAACCATGTGGTTGGGAAGGAAGCTTCTTCCAACGCAGCCACGCCTGCGCCTATGAATATTTATTTATCATAAATTTCCAAGAACAGTGTTGGCAGAGACTTCGAAGTTTCGGCCTGCTAGCCTTCATCGGACCTCTTATGAATGTGAACTTTACAAAAGTATGTACTCTACAAAACTTATTGAGTAATCCTTTAGTTTAATGTCATTTTTAATTTTGTTTTATCATAACTCGATATTAAAACAAACATTAATATAGGAGAGTATTGTAGTTCGCTAGAAGCATTGTGTATTGTTAGTAAAGAATAAGAAGTTTTGAATGGTATATATATATATATATATATATATTCTTTTACTCTTTTACTCTTTTACTTGTTTCAGTCTTTTAACTGCGGCCATGCTGGAGCACCGCCTTTAGTCGAGCAAATCGACCCCAGGACTTATTCTTTAGAAGCCTAGTACTTATTCTATCGGTCTCTTTTGCCGAACCGCTAAGTTACGGGGACATAAACACACCAGCATCGGTTGTCAAGCGATGTTGGGGGGACAAACACAGACACACAAACACATACATACATATATATATATACATATATACGACGGGCTTCTTTCAGTTTCCGTCTACCAAATCCACTCACAAGGCCAAAATAGTAGAAGACACTTGCCCAAGATGCCACGCAGTGGGACTGAACCCGGGACCATGTGGTTGGTAAGCAAGCTACTTACCACACAGCCACTCCTACGCCTTTTAGAGTACAGCAGGGTTCGCCACCATCCCCTGCCGGAGCCTCGTGGAGCTTTAAGTGTTTTCGCTCAATAAACACACACAACGCCCGATCTGGGAATCGAAACCGCGATCTTATGACCACGAGTCCGCTGCCCTAACCACTGGCCCAATGCTCGAAATGAGGACTAGATAGACAGCCAACAACTGATGAAGGGTCTTTTCTCTGTGTTTACTTCTCCTGTATTCCATGTTTTCTTGTTTACGCATTTTACTCGTTTTCCCCTCGTTTGTTTACGCGTTTCATGTTATTTACACCGTTGGTGACGTCCTGTACCCATATACGCATGTATATATATATATACATATATATATATATATATATATATATATATATATATATATATATATATATATATATATATATATATATATATATATATATATATATATATATATATATACATATATATATATATATATATATATATATATATATATATATTATTTATTATTTATTAGTATATATACATATACATACATATATATATATATTATATAATCTATATTATAAATATATATATATATATATATACACACGCATACATACTACATACCACGGTTATGTATGTATATGTGTGTGTGGGGGGGGGGGGGGTATGTGTGTGTGTGTGCGTGTCAGTGCTTGTGAACGAGTGCTTGTATGTGTCTTTGGGAATGTATTTTGGCATTTTGGTAAGGGAAAGCTATTCGCCAGTGTCACCAGTTCCATCGAAGAATGCTGACATCATCTCTAAGCAATGTTTAACCCATTCCTGAAATTCTGGTCGCTTTTGTGCTCTGAAACTATCCCGGCAGACATATCTGAACGGTTCGATGCTGACGACAACGATGATGATGATGATGGTGCTAATGATGTAAATGATGGTGGTGGTGGTGGTGGTGTTGGTAGTGATGGTCGTCGATGTCGAGGTCGTGGTTGTCATCGTCGCCGTAGTGGAGATGGTGGTGTTGATGACGCTATTGATTCCTAGTGATGGTGGTGGTGGCGGTGGTGGTGGCGATAGCGGTAGTGTTGATGGTGGTGGTGGTGGTGGTGGTGGTCATCGTTGTCATTGTCACCATAGTAGTCGGTGGTAATAATGATGATGACAATGGTGAAGGTGGGGCTGAAGGTGGTGGCAGCAATTGTAGTGGCTTTGTGTTGGCAATGGTGTTAGTTTTATCAGTCATAATGTCGACGGTGATGGTCATGGTGACGGTGGTGGTGGTCCGTCGTGAGGGTGATGGAGGTAGTGGTGGGGTGGTGGTGGTGGTGGGTGGTGGTGGTGGCGGTCTTAGTGTCACTAGCGGTAATGGTCCTGGTGGTCGTGGTGATGATGGTTTACGGCATTGGTAACATGGGCGGCGGCGGTGGCGGCGGCGGCGACGGCTATGGCGGTGGCGGTGGCGGTGGCGGCGGTGGTGGTGGTGACAACAACAACAGCAAGAACCCTTAACGCTACTGCTGTCACCACAAAGTTCGCCAATACAACCACTGCCACCAGTACCACCACCATCCGTACCAGCAACAGCAGCAGCACTACGATCATCAGCATCATCATAACGACAACGACTTCCACCCTCACAACCACCACCACCACCACCACCACCACCATCAACACTACCACTATCGCCACCACCAAAGTGGCCGGTATGTTGATGACGATAACGATGATGATGATGATGATAAGATGATGGTAATGATGATAGTTATGACGATGATGATAATTTTTAATGATGATGATTATGATGATGATGAATTATTTTGATGGTGGTGATGATGATGATGTTTTTGTTAATGATGATGATGATGATGACGATGACTTTAGTAAAGAACAAGTCGACAATGATGTTGACTAATACCGAATCGATAACATTCGCCCTTGAACATGGTCTCGTCCACGGACAACATTGAATACTGAAGTAAACAAATACATAACACCAATGAAGCAAAACAGACAAGATAGTCATGGCTGGAATGCCTTTGATCAGTCATACTCCTTTACTCTTTTACTTGTTTCAGTCATTTTGACTGCAGCCATGCTGGAGCACCGCCTTAACACGAGTAAATCGACCCCAGGACTTATTCTTTGTAAGCCTAGTACTTATTCTATCGGTTTTCTTTTGCCGAACCGCTAAGTTACGGGAGCGTAAACACATCAGCATCGGTTGTCAAGCGATGGTGGTGTGACAAATACACACATACACACACACACACACACACACACACAGCTTCCTCAGCTTCTGTCTATCTAACTCCAGTCACAAGGCTTTGGTCGGCCCTAGGCTATAGCAGAAAACACTTGCCGAAGGTGTCACTGTCAATTCATCGCCGTATAATGTATCTACGACATCGATAGACGAGCTCTCCTTTCTTTTTGTTTTCTTTTTAAGCCCATGGGTCAAAGCAACGCTACTCCGAGTGTGAGGTTAGAATGCCGCAGGAAAGAATCACAGCACAGATTCTTCAAGCACAGTGTGTGTGTGTGTGTGTGTGTGTGTGTGTGTGTGTGTGTGTGTGTGTGTGTGTGTGTGTGTGTGTGTGCTTGTCCCCCCACCATCGCTTGACAACCGATGTTGGTGTGTTTACGTCCCGTAACTTAGCGGTTCGGCAAAAGGGTCCGATAGAATAAGTACTAGGCTTACAAAGAATAAGTACTGAGGTCGTTTTGTTCGACT
>NC_142941.1:57911431-57923931 GCF_046866305.1 Octopus bimaculoides
CACACACACACACACACACACACACACACACACACACGCAAACGCACAAACAAATTCGAACATGTCTCTATATATGTTTATGTATTTCTTTCGAAAGTTTTGTGTGTGTGTGTGTGTGTTTAGAAACGAACAAGTCACAAATGTATTCCAGAGAAGCGATAGCTCCGCTCTAATTAACATGCATGGCAGCATACCTGTGTATACGTCTTCTTATTAAACACTAAAGTATTTATCCGTGTGCAAACACACACCCACACCCACGCACATACACACACACAAACATCTATACATACACACACATGCACACACAAACAGCTGTACACTACACAAACATCTGTACAAACGCACATATATCTGTGCACATAAACATACACATCTGTACACACACACACACTTCTGTACAAGCACAAACACACACATCTGTACACACACACACATCTGTACACCCCCACACATCTGTACACACACACATTCATCTGTACACACACACACATCTGTACACACACACATCTGTACACACACACACATCTATACACACACGCATCTGTACACACACACACATCTGTACACACACACACATCTGTACATACACTCACACGCTTACACATCTGTACACACGCACACACATACATCTGTACGCACACATTCACACCCACACAATTAGGTGCAGATATGGCTGTGTGGTTAACGTACTTGCTTACTAACCATATAGTCATGGGTTCGGTCCACTGAGCGGTACCTTCACCGAGAGTCTTTTACAATAGCTCAAGGTCGACTAAAGCTTTGTGAGTGGCAACTAAAAGAAGTGGCTGTGTGGTAAGAAGCTTGCTTCCCAACCATATGGTTCCGGGCTCAGTCCCACTGCGTGACATCTTGGCTAAGTGTCTTCTACTATAGCCTCGGGCCGACCAAAGCCTTGTGAGTGGATATTTGAAAGAAGCCTGCGACAAACATCATGTAATTCCTGTACGTATCATCAGGGGTTTTTACATTTATATGGCAGTAGGTGAGTGGGCGCTGACTGCATATATATCTTTAGTTGTAATGGGAGATCTAGAAGGGAGTGTCATCCATACATGACTAGCTAACCTTAATATAATTAATGCTAAATAATTTGATTGACGTATTTCTGGAATATGTGTCTTACTATGAATAAAATGCTCCCAGCTGTGTTTCTGCTTATATTCACGTTAAAGGAGGGATTAAACCAGACTGCATTTTTCTCTTCGTACTGTTATGTATATGAAATATGTTTCTCTCCAAATCCACGGCTTACTGCGGTCTTGTTGAAAAATGCCGTTGCATGAATGATAGGATGATAACTCTTCTATTAATGATCCCCGCAAGATACTTAAATATGGATGTTGGCTGGTTGAATTTTAGTGTATGTATATGGTTTCTCGTTTGTCTAAAATTTGGCTGTAGTCAGTTTAGTGCTAATGTTAGTGCTTAAATCAGCTGTTCTCAACCGCAGCTTCCAGGGTCACGTGTGGCCCTCAAGCATCCTTCCGGTGTCCCCCGACGGTTTTTCCTCAATAAATATAAATTTTTCTTTAATTGACTTATGTTTTACTTCTTTTGGTGCAGCCCCCTTAAAAAATCCAGGTTTTGGATTGGCCCGGATATTAAAAAAGTTGAGAACCACTGGCTTAAATCAGATGCTTTGAATATTTCAATCAGGGATCTTTCTTCCTGAATCTGTCAATGGTATGGACGTTCAGGTTTTATGAGTTTTTATATCCAACGTCTCTATACAATCCGCCGTTAGATGAACGCGATTTCTGAGGGAATGTGTGATAGATAGTCTCATGATATCAAAAAATCTAAGCAGGCAGTAGCTACACAAACTTCGAACAGAAGGCCATCGCGTTTTCTTTCTCTTTTTATTATATTTTATTTTTGATCCATTTAAAATCGACGCGGTGTAATAGTAAATTTCTAGCTTTCTATATCATCGTCTTCCGCATTCCAAACCTTTTAAGAGAAGAAAGAAGTTCAAGATTGTGGGATAGAAGTCGATAATATCGAAATGTGTGAATCTGTTGATTAGTTTATTTTCACTACTGCTGACTAACTTCACGACGGTTGCATTGCATTCTCATTGTACTTATCTCACAGTATACTTCGTTATAAGATTAATTACGATGAGAATTCGTACATTTCCAATATCGATAATTACGTGTGAAATGGTGAGTCAATATAATTGACTACATGCTTCAAAATGGTCCTCCAGCTTAGCGACATTCCAATAACTAAAATCAGTAAAAGAGCGATAGACTATCCGTCCATCCATCCGTGTGTGTGTGTGTTTGTATGCTTTTGTGTGTGTATCCATATATATATATATATATATAGAGAGAGAGAGAGAGAGAGAGAGAGATAAGAGAAAGAGAGATAAGTGAGAGAGAGGATATAGAAATAAATGTAAGGTAAAATTATTTGTCAAGACAGAGAGACACATGCAGTCTCTTATTTCTTCATTGCCCACAAGGGGCTAAACATAGAGGGAACAAACAAGGACAGACAAAGAGATTAAGTCGATTACATCGACCCCAGTGCGTAACTGGTACTTAATTTATCGACCCCGAAAGGATGAAAGGCAAAGTCGACTTCGGTGGAATTTGAACTCAGAACGTAACGGCAGACGAAATAACGGTAAGCATTTCGCCTGGCGCGCTAACGTTTCTGCCAGCTCGCCGCCTGTATGTATGTATGTATGTATGTATGTATGTATGTATGTATGTATGTATGTATGTGTATATAACACCTGAAATAATATTAGACATTCAATCTAATTCGAAGAATCTTAGCTATTAATGCATTCGTAATTATATTTTGGTGGGGTTATTTCTCGGTGTTAAGCATCAAACTCAGGTGAGGTACCTTACTGCATTAGTCATTAGTGCACACCGTATAGGTGATATTAATAAATTGAGCTTAATTGGTTCTGTTATACTGAGTTACTGATTAATTTATCTAGCAGAGTTTAAAATAGCACAGTACCACAACAACAACGATGATGACGACGACGACGATACGACGATGACGATGAAGATGATGATAATGATGATGATGATGAAGTAAAAGTTGATTTGGGTATCTTATCTGAGATAGTAGTTTGCTCAGGCACACTTAGTCTAATCGTTAACAAGGTCAGCTGGCATGCGATAGGTAGACGGTTCGGATCATGAGAGTGGGTTTTGTTTGTGTTTTCTATCTGAAATTGATACAGATAAAAGAGATTATGAGAAAATACTCCCTTGGGACACGATGTGCTGGGGGGAATCAAATATTAATATCAGTGCTAATCTACTTAATGAAGTGGGCTTAGAAATACTAATTGATTAAAATTACACCTGTGATGAGGAGAAACAACGATTAGTTTACTGATTAATTGAGGTCAAGAAAGGTAGCGGAGGTGTGGAGACAACCCCATAATTTCCATCCATCCACCCATCCACCCATCCATCCAATATTTTCACCCATCCAACCATCCATTCACTCATCCATCCAAACATCTTCCCCGCCTGCTATTCCTGGGAGGGTCCTGAAGGGGTGAGTCCCCGGGCACCTCTTGCGTAGGGTTCTACCAGAAGCAACTATTATTACACTTTCAGGTTGGATTACCAAGCGTGACCAACTGAGACTGAGGAATATCATCCATTATTCTCGTTCTTGGTCTACCCTTTCCACCCCACCCGGGTTTCTTGGCGTTTGGCTCAGCTTCAAGCATCCGTCTTGTGATTCTTCCCTGCGACATTGTAACCACGTGTCTGCAGTACCGGAACTGTGACTTGTCACTACGGAGATGCAGCAGCTCGACCACGAGAGACTCCCTCATCTCCGAGTCACGCACCCTGTCGTAAGTTCCTTCAGAAATCCTCCGGAGAAGCCCCATTTCGGCAACATGCATTCGCGATCGCATTGTTTTGGTGATTATCCAACATTCATTTCAAATTCCGCCGAGGTCAGCTTTGATTTTCATCCTTTCGGGGTCGATAAATTAAGTACTAGTTGCGTACTGGGGTCGTTCTGCTCCACTGGCCCCCTCCCACAAAAATTTCGGGCCTTGTGCCTAGAGCAGAAATGATTATCCAACATTCATGATCATAAGAGGGGATAAACATAAAAACTGAATTGAAACTAACGTGTTGGGTTCTTTTGCCAACCTCTCCTCAGGATCGAACGTTGAAACAGGACATTGCCGTGAAAGTTCAGTTTGATATGAACAGTGTGTTTGATCCTCTTCTTTTCACAAATAATCGGAAATACCGTCGTCCGATTTAAGCCATAAGCACATGCTTTCGGTTCTATCCTTTTTACCATTTTCATTGCATTTGATCATCGCCAACTTATCCTCCAAAGAAAAGGCATTGGTGCTGAGAACTACCAGGACAAGATTCCACAAATTGAACTTGTATAGTTCCGGGTTCAGTCCCACTATGTGGCACCTTGGCGTGTTGTCTATTATAGTCCCGTGCCGACCAAAGCCTTGCGAGTGAATTTGGTAGACGGAAACTGAAGTGATCCAGTCGTGCACACACAAACACACACAGATATACACACAGTCACACACACAGACATAGACACACACACACACGCACACACACACACACACACACGTTAAATTTATTACATTGCATCAGTATTATTTCAGGAAAACTGGCGAATGAAGGCGCTTTGGTGACGAATGTAAGATATTTGCATCATCTGCTGGTTAAGAGATGATGAAACGATTGTAATAAAGTGTGATTGCTCAACATAATCTCTCCTATTTACATATTATATATGCATGCATGTGTGTGTGTCTGTGTATGCCTCTGTGTGTGTATGTGTGTGTGTGTGTTTGTGTCTTCGTCTGTGTCTGTGTGTGTGTGTGTGTGTCTGCGTGTGTATGTCTGTATGTGTGTTTGTGTGTGTGTGTGTGTGTGTGTGTGTGTGTGTGTGTGTGTGTATGTGATTCCATCTTCTTCAAGGAGCTTTGGTGTCTTCATTGTGATTCGGCTGCTATTTCTAGCAAGCTGAGCATACGCATCAACGGTCCTTCAGAGATGATAATGATGATGTTGATGATAATGATGATGACGATGGCGATGACGACGACGACGACGACGACGACGACGACGACGACGACGACGACGACGACGACGACGACGACGACAACGACGACGACGGGCACAGTGGTAGTGGAGGTGGTTGCAGTGGTGGTTGCAGTGGTGGTTGTAGTGGTCGTACTGGAAGTGGTGGTGGTGATGGTGGTGCTGATGCTAAAAATGACAGCGAACGGTGGAAATCTTGATAGGTGTCCTCGAGTGATGACAGTTTAAAGGTTGTTGTTGCTGTGGTAACAGTGATGACGATAGCTGTGGTGGCGGTGGCGGCGGCGGCGATGGCAGTGGTGGCGGGGATATTGGTGAGAGATGGTGTTGTTAGGCTGGTTACTGATAGTTGTGGTAGTTGTAGTGGTGGTGATAGTGGTGGTGGTAGTGGTGGTGGTGGTGGTGGTGGTGCTATGGAAGGTGGTGTCAGAAATAACAGTGGTAGTTGTGGCGGTGGTGTTGGTGCCGGAAGTGTTGGTAGCGGCGGTAGTGCTGTCGGTGGTGGTTGTGATGCCGATGGTTGCGGTGAAAGTAATGGAGGTGGTTGTGGTAGCAGTGATGGTATAGGTAGTTGTAATGGTGGTGCCGTTAGTGACTGTGACAGTAATTGAGATTATGCCGTTGTTGTTGTTGGTGGCGGTAATGATAAGTCGTCGTCGTAGTAGTAGTAGTAGTAGTAGTAGTAGTAGTAGTAGTAGTGGTGGTGGTGGTGGTGGTAGTAGTAGTAGTAGTAGTAGTAGTAGTAGTAGTAGCAACAGTAGTAGTAGTAGTAGTAGTAGTAGTAGTAGTAGTAGTAGTAGTAGTCGCATAGTTGTAGTAGTAGTGGTAGTCATCGTCTATGCCATTGTGTAGCAGTAGTAGTAGCAACAGCAGCAGCAGCTGTAGTAGTAGTAGTAGCAACAGCAGCAGCAGCTGTAGTAGTAGTAGTAGCAACAGCAGCAGCAGCTGTAGTAGTAGTAGTAGTAGTAGTAGTAGTAGTAGTAGTAGTAGCAACAGCTGCAGTAGTAGCAGTTGACATGTAGCGGTTAGTGTTGTTGTTGTTTAAGCTCGGCACAGACCTGCTTTTCTCACATCTCCGATTAATAAGCATAATAGCATTCCAGAAACGGCCAGCCTTTCTTCCCCATACATGCCGAGAACCTCGGGACCTCCCCCCACCACCTCCCACCGCCTCACTAAGTAAGCGATATATCCTAGTTTGCAAACACGGTAGCGTGTGATTTCCATCGAGAAGTATCGGCTGCTATTTCCAGCAGACCTGTGACCACGTCTTACACTACCACGTGATATATATAAGCAGTGACAGCGGAGGCGATGGGGGTGGAGGTGGGAGTTCTAGATTGATAAGACTAACAATGGCATAGGTATGCGTCCTTGGAACGGTGTACATAGGCTTTTCTGTACCTATACACACACACATACATTTATTTATGCATATATATATATATATATATATATATATATATATATATATATATATATATGTATATATATATGTGTGTGTGTGTGTGTGTGTGTGTGTGTGTGTGTGCATGTACATATGTATGTGTGCGTGTGTATATGCATATATATATATGTACGTATGTATGTGTATGTATATATATGTATATATATGTATATATATGTATATGTATATATATATATATATATATATATATATATATATATATATATATATATATATATATATATATATATATATATTAAAAATAACGTCGACCACTAACGTGGACAATTAATGCGCTAGAAATAGATCACATTTTGTGTCCATTAAGACCTAAAAAGTTCTCAACATGAAATATAGCAGCATACCAAAAACGTGAGCGGGCAAGACATTTAAAATCACCTAAAAAAATCACCTAAAAAAAGCGCTCACGTTTTTGGTATGCTGCTATATTTCATGTTGAGAACTTTTTAGGTCTTAATGGACACAAAATGTGATCTATTTCTAGCGCATTAATTGTCCACGTTAGTGGTCGACGTTATTTTTAAAATGTACCTTAATCCCCTGAGATTGCAGATAATATTTCTGAATCTCTTTGATTCTTTAAATGTGCTGGCCCCCTGATAATTAATCGATATTAATTAATATATTAATATATGACTAATTACCAGATCTTATAATAATATATATATATATATATATATAATATACCTATATATGTATGTATGTATGTACGTATGTATGTGTATGTACACACACACGCACACACACACATATATATCTTGCAAGAGTTGACACACTCATACACACATAATTGCAGGTGTGAGTTTTCATTTTTCTATTCTTGTGCGTGTGCGTGTGTGTGTATGTGTGCGCGTATGTGTGTGTGTGTGTGTGTGCGTATTAGTGTATAGTTCAGCACGTGTGATTGTGTCTCTACATATATGTAAATTCGTGTGAACGCAAATTAGTGTACTGTTATCTATATCCGTATGTTTGGGAGCATGTACTTTTATCGTATTTGTAAATGTGTACCTTTTCTCCGGTTTTTGTTTTGTCGTCCTCGTCTCCGTATACATTTGCTTGCTTTCTTCCAAGAATTTAGTGCTCTTAGCTTCAATTCTCTTGGGGCTGGCCAGATTAGAGCAGTCTCGAGTGTAACCGGCCGAAACTGCAAAGACGATCTGGAACTCGACTGAGGATAGGAAGCTCCGAATGACCCGTCTTTGTCTTTTCCTGTCTTTTTTTTTTTGTATCGTCTAACTGTCCAGATGTTTTGTTGTCGCCTGTCACGTTCTTGTTCCATTTTCGTTTTGTTTTCTTTATATATATATATATATGCCTATATCGATCTGTTTTGCCGAACCGCTACATGGCGGGAGCGTAAACAAACAAGCATTGGTTGTCAATCGGTGGTGGCACGCAACCACTAAGATATATATATATATATATATATATATATATATATATATATATATATATATATATATATATATATATATATATATATATATATATATATATATATATATATATATATGCATACGTGGGCACAGGACGTAAAAATAAAAGTACGAACCTCATGCAGCCCTTTTGCTTTTTATCTCATTTTATTTTTCTATCTTAAATTCCCTCATTGTCGATGCTCAGCTAGGTCAAAGGTCAGAGAGCCGAGATTGTATCTGTGTGTTTTCACAAAACAAACGCGCATAAAGCTTTCGCCCGCATTTCGTCCGTCTTTACGTTCTGAGTTCAAATTCCACCCAGGTCGACTTTGCCTTTCATCCTTTCGGGGTCGATAAATTAAGTACCAGTTGGGCACAGAGGTCAAGGTAATCGGGTTACCTCACTCGATATTGCCGGCATTGTGCCCAAATTTGAAACTAGTTAAAACAAAAGCGTTGTACATATTACGAAGTCATTCTCGAAGCAGAGTGTCAACTCTACAACTCTACAACAGCAGCAACACCAACTACTACCACCACCATCACCTCTTGACAACCGGCGTTGGTGTGTTTTTGTCCCAGTAAGCTAGCGGTTCCGCCAAAGTAACGAGCTTGAAAAAAAATGAAAAAACAGTATTGCTGTCGATTTGCTGAAATAAAATTCTTCAGGTTAGTGCCCCAGCATGGCCACAGTCTAATCACTGAAACACGTAAAAGTTTATATACATATATAAATTAGTTTATTTGTTTCAGTCACTTGACTGTGGCCATGCTGGGGCACCGCCATGAAAAACAGTGGACTAGGCTCCAGGGGGTTCCGAACTCACGACATTCTGGGTGTTAAGCAGACGTGATAACCACTACAACTTGGGACCACACACACGCACACACATACAAACGTACACACACACACACACACACACACGCACGCACACGCGCGCACACACACACACACACACACACACACACACACACACACACACACACGTGCAAAAATACGTAATACATACACATACAAGGTTGGCCAAAAGTCACCTGACAGTAAATCAATTTCAAGATTAAAACAAAAAAATTATTTTAAATGAGACTTCGCTAATAAATGGACAACTGTTGAAAAAAACGAAGGAAAAACGGTGATTTTTAAGTCACAGCATTTAATTATTAACCATTCATAATTGTAATGAATAAATAAAATTGAATATTAAGTATTTATGGAATTTTGATTTACTGTCGGGTGACTTTTGGCCAAACTGTATATCCGCGCATAATACATTCCTCTTGCATTCATAACTGCATATGTATCACACTCGCTATATATACAGACATTCACATATACATACATTCATTACCTACCTATATACATGTACACATACACACATTCCGACATAGATGCATACATACACACACACATACATACATACATACATGCATAAATGCAATTATGTACGCTTCCAAACAATGTCTGCAATAATATCGCATTGCCTTGTGTTTATGATACCCATGTGCAAGTTATGAAGAAAATTTTAAAATTACAATTGTCGTTGGTGTTAACATTATTTTTTTTTTTTTTTTTTATTTTTTTTATTGTCACTGGTGTTAACTATATTCTTTTTTTCTCTTATTTTTTAAATTTTTTTATAAACACGCCTGACAAAGAAAACAACTGGCTGATAAAGCACAGCATGGAGGTCTTTCGCACGAATGATCGCACACTTAAACAAATACACTTATTGTTCACACACACACACACACACACACACACACACACACACACACACACACACATGTATGTATGTATATATATACATGTATGCATATATATATATATATATATACACATGTATGTACTTATATGTATACGTATATATGTACATATATGCTTGCGTATACTTGCGTATAACAAACATATAATATATATGTTATAGATAGATGAATATACATACATACATACATACATAATACATACAACCCCTACGCACACACATATACATACATACATACATACATACATACATACAACCCCTACACACATATACATACATACATACATACATATATATATATATATATATATATATATATATATGCACACATGCACACAAACACACACGCATATATATTTATGCATGTTTTATGTACGTACGTATGTATGTATGTATAATGTATATATTTATGTGTCTGTGTGTATATGAGTAATATTCGTAGCCACTTTAACATGGCTGTCCGTTCAAGCAGACTCTACTGCGATATTTTAACCCCAGGATATATATATATATGATAAAGATGACGATGGCTAGCCACTGCCCATGCAAAAACGCTAGCAATGCTCTCGCATGAGGTTATTGCATCACCAATCGGAATCTCCCTGGTTCTCGTCTGCCACTTCCATGCTTGTCTCGGCACCTTCGTCAGCGATTGCGTAAACTTGTCGGCTCAATAAAGTTTGGACAGAACCTCACAGATCATTTCCGCTCTACTGACATGTACCAGAAGCAAGCCGATGCAAGATGTCCTGTGCCGATATGGTTCGCAGGCTCAGGATTGCGTGAGCGAACGCCTATATCTCAAGCGCAAACAAATGATCCCTAAAGTGTTCAATGCCATTTATTGCATATCTTCTTCCAATGCCATTTACTGCATACCTCCTTCCAAAGACATGCTTTAACAAAAGCTAAGGAGTGCCTCACACTCAGTAGTCTTCAAGCTCGGACACCAACTCAGAGTTTCTGAGGACCTGTGATATTGTTAGATTGTCCTTGAAGCTACACTAGGTTTATACGTACTTTTCACAGGTTTTGTTGTTAGTCCTGCTGCGTTTCTGATAAATCGAAAGCAATGTAAGTAAAGAAGTTTTACACTTGATAGAGTAACCTGACTGCTAAAAAGTTAATCGCCCCGAGGGCGATATCGTATAAGCCACTTGCTGGCATAAGGTACAAGACGATGGAAATGAACCCGGAGCCATATGGTTGACCAGGAAATTTTTTACCACACAGCCACGTCTGCATCTCGTATGTTGAACTTCCGCAAAATTTTGCATTCTTTTACTGTTCCACTTAAAAATTATCTTTGTAAAGTGCATCTTATCTGGCCTCTTCGCTTTACCTAAAAATCTCATTCGAAATTTTTAGTCAATTTTCCCTTTAAACTCAATACTTGTGTGCACCCAACTAGGAGAGAAAAATATATAAAATCGTACGCACACAAGACTTTCATAATGAGATTGGATTCTTTTTTTTCATTTTTAATGGAAGTGATATTTTGTACGTAAATTTCTTGCTGGCTTTCACGGCAATATATCATGTTCGATGTCTTTATTTATTTATTTATTTTCAACTTTATTATGGAAGCGGGATTTCATCCATCCATCCATCCATCCATCCATCCATCCATTTAGCTACCCACTCAACCAGTCATTCAGTCATCTAATCATCCGGCCAATCAGCTACCCAGCCAAACAAGTCGTATTTGAATACATACATACATGGAGCCGATATGTCAGAGGGGGTAAAAGAAAGAAGTTACCACCACCACCACCACCACCACCACCACCACCACTACTACTACTACTACTACTACTACTACTACTACTACTACTACTATTGTTCTTTCCAACTCTCTTGCTTTCGTTGCATATACAGTCAGGACATCACCGCCGACACCAGCACCGTTACATCACCGTCAACACCACTGCCACTATAAGTAGGCATACATACATACGTACATGCATATACATGCATATATATTTTTTTCCAGGAATACACACAAACACACATATATATATACATATATATATATATATGTGTGTGTGTATGTGTGTGTGTATGCATATATATGTATGTATGCCCGTGTGTTTGTGAGTAAATATATATGCATACATATGTATATATATACATGTCTATATACATATATAAATGTATATGCATGTGAAGATATGTATACATATGCACATATTTATGTGTTTATATATATATATACATATATATATATACATGCATATTCACACATGCCTACGTATATATGTATATATGTATATGCATGTATGCATATATATATATATATATATATGTAATAGTAGATCAAGGCCAGCCACTCTCCTAAGCGACCAAGTCCACTCGTGATGTTGGCCTCATTAAATTAAATCAACTGTCATCCGCCATTGCTGCCAGTGAGATAACAATTGCAACTTTGTACTCAGTGTGTGAGTAAGTATGCATACTGGCGCTCAATAGCATGCTTATGTGTGCTTGTATGTATCTATGTATGATTGTATGAAGGTAGTTAGGTAAGTAGGTGTATGTGCATGTTGTCTGTCTACGCTTACACAAACACACACACACATACTGAGAGAGAGAGAGAATGAAAGAGAGAGAGAGAGAGAGAGTGAGAGAGATAGATAGATAGATAGAGAGAGAGAGAGAGAGAGAGAGAGAGAGAGAGCGTATAGTATCGGCAGCAGAGAGTGTGAAAAACAACGACTGGCTGAAAGAAACAGTCTTGTTTGCTATACAT
>NC_142941.1:57931431-57956431 GCF_046866305.1 Octopus bimaculoides
CTGGGAAGCAAACTTCTCACTGCACACCCACCCCTGCATCTATATGTATATAAATACATGTATGTGTGTGTGTGTGTGTGTGTGTGTGTGTGTGTGTGTGATTTTGAAATCAACTTTGGAGTTCGAACGCTGCATCTATCGTACGCCCAATAGCGCTTATACCAAAGTGACATCATAACTTCGAACGTCCAAATTAGACGACTTAACCTAAATACGTAACATCACGCATAATCAATGCGTGTATGGTGTGCACAAGTGTATGTGTGTGCGCTCGTATGTGTATGTATGCGTGTATATAGATTGTGTATAGCTAATATATATTGCTTTCTCGCTTTTTCTTGATGTCTGTCAGTGGTCTTGTTTTTTTATGGTTTTCTAGGTTAAATAATGAACAACCAAACAACATTCTCCTTGTTATTTATGTCTTCTAAACTGAGAACTGTTTGAGCGGAAGTTAACTTCACCGCCAATATCAGTTTGTATAATGAGCGCGTGGCGCCTAGTCAGGTGGGTTGGCGTTATAAAGCTGTCACACAAATGACGCCCCTTTGCGACGTGCGTAAAGGTATTTTATTCAGTTCATATGTAATAATAATTGTTATCATTAAATAATACTTGGTGAAAATAAGAGAATCTTTGGCGCAGATGCAAACCACAAGACTGAGTGCATTGCTGAAGGAAAGCAATAAGCGGAAAGGACTGAGACATGGGTTTGGCAGCAAACCATCTGACAGTGATGTCAGTGAAACTTCAATCGCCTACCACACGAAATACTCCAGTAAAAATATCAGCAACAACGTCAATGACGAACGCAGCAGCAATTATACCTTCGCTACTCGACCTATCATATAATAATCTTTCCTACTCTAGGCATAAGGCCCGAAATTTTTGGGGGAGGGGGCCAGTCGATTACATTGACCCCAGTATGCAACTGGTACTTTATTTTTTGACCCCGAAAGGATGAAAGGCAAAGTCGACCTCGGTGGAATTTGATCTCAGAGCATAAAGACAGACGAAATATTCCTAAGCATTTCGCCCAGCGTGCTAAAGTTTCTTATTTCTTTATTGCCCACACGGGGGCTAAACATAGAGGGGGCAAGCAAGGACAGACAACGGGATTAAGTCGATTATATCGACCGCAGTGCGTAACTGGTACTTAATTTATCGACCCCGAAAGGATGAAAGGCAAAGTCGACCTCGGGGGAATTTGAACTCAGAACGTAACGGCAGACGAAATACGGCTAAGCATTTCGCCCGGTGTGCTAACGCTTCTGCCAGCTCGCAACTTTCCCTACCTATAATAATATCGTCACTACTGCGGTTGATATTAACATCAGTAGATTGGGTAGCAAAAGGCGGCGAGCTGGCAGAATCGTTAGCACGCCAGACAAAAATACTTAGCAGCGTTTTGTTCTGAAGTTCAAATTCCGCAGAAGTCGATTTTTACCTCTCATCCTTTTGGGATCGATAAAATAAGTACCAATTGAACACTGGGGTCGATGTAATCGTTTTACCTGCTCCCCTGAAATTGCTGGCCTTGTGCCAAAATTTGAAATCAGTATAAAGGAACGAGGCGAGAGTGGCGAGCTGGGAAAAATGCTCAGCGGCATTTCGTCTGTCTGTGCGCTCTTAATTCAAAAAGCCCTCGAGGTCGACTCTGCCTTTTATCCTTTCGGGGTCGTTGTAATCGATTTACCCCTCCCCTGAAATTGCTGGCCTTGTGCCAAAATTTGAAAGAAATACCAGCTATATACTATACCCTATATACTATAGGGAGTTCAGTTCTATATTTAAGAGATGAGGAATTATGTACATTATTGACATTCGATGGATATTTGTCCTCATCTTGTTTGTTGTTAACTTCATCAGGTGTCTTGGGGAAATTTCGAACCTGGGTTCTCATTCTTACTAACTAACTAACTAAACGAATAAATAAATAAATGAATAAATAAATAGTAACTGGCTAAGATCGAAACCACAATAAATGAAACAACAAAAGCAAGGACAGAAACCGCAACAACAAACAACAATGACAAGACACATCAAAAGCAGTTAAAAACGCATCAACTTAGCCCACCCTACCAGTCTGAAAACGATAGCAATCGTGATTTGACTGAAAGGCCAATTGAAATTTAAAACAGATGCGGCATTGAACACCCCTCCCCTCCTATACAGGTCAAGTACCGAAAGCGTGTTGATGAAACATTACTGGAAGCCTAGCCTAGCGTACGTTTCGCGAGAAATTCCCACGCGACGTGGGAATTTCCGAAGCGAAAACGTCACTGGAAACAAAAAAGAAAAAAAAGAAAAAACCATTTTCAAGAACACTCCATCTAGAAGTGCAGATTATCCGTTCTTCGAAACCAAGGTGAGTGACCTTTCTCGATTTTTTCCTGGTAGCATGGCCGTACGAAGAAATATTTGCCTGAAGGTAAGTGGTTATGCAGTCAGCTTCGAAGCAGAGTCACGCGCTTAACGACTTCAGTTAACGATGTGTGTGTGTGTGTGTGTGTGTGTACATATGTATGTATGCAGTATGTATACACACACGCACACACACACACACACACACACATATATATACACACACACACACACACGGATGTATGTATACTCATTTACTCTTTTACTTTTTTACTTGTTTCAGTCATTTGACTGCGGCCATGCTGGAGCACCGCCTTTAGTCGAGCAAATTGACCCCAGGACTTATTCTTTGTCAGCCCAGCACTTACTCTATCGGTCTCTTTTGCCGAACTGCTAAGTCACGGGGACGCAAACACACCAGCATCGATTGTCAAGCGATGCCGGGGGAGGGGGGGACAAGCACAGACACACAAACACACAGACACACATATATATACATATACATATATACGACGGTCTTCTTTCAGTTTCCGTCTACCAAATCCGCTCACAAGGCTTTGGTCGGCCCGAGGCTATAGTAGAAGACACTTGCCCAAAGTGCCACGCAGTGGGACTGAACCCGAAACCATGTGGTTGGTAAGCAAGCTACATACCACACAGCCACTCCTGCACCTATATATGTATATATGCATATATATTTGTATATTAATTTACATAGTTGCAATCACTAAGGCCAGGTTATACGCATTCTCACTCTTTCACCATGCTTACGAAGTATATCCCTGTTTTGGTCGCCCCATATCGAGCAGAATAACAGTGGTTTCGAAAAAAAAAAATCTTGACGTAAAACCGATCTGTCTGGACGTAGTAACAGATTATTTTCGACTGTGTTGTGACAGCTACACTTTTTCAGGCAGCTAGAATAATAATTAAACGTGAATGGTATGTTATATACACGCTGGGATTTGGAGGAAATAGGTGATAGAATATTAGAATGTAATAGCCGAGCAGCAATATAGATGTGCTGGCCACATCGTGCGAGTGAAGGGCAACGGATGGACAATCAAGGTGACGGAATGGATACCAAGACAATGGATAAGATTAAGAGGTCGAACAAAAACAAAATGGTGACATGATTTCATCGCTATGACTGGACAGAGACAGACAGCGGTGGAAGGAGTTTAGGGAGGGGTTTCTTCTTCAGGAGTGATGAATTCCTGGATAAGGATAAGGATAAGGAATAACCGAAGAAATATGAACAAATACGTCCAACAGGTTTATTGCTCGGATTTTCGGAATAATCTATGGTTGTTACAGCTGTTTCAGAACAAGGCGGGAGGCCAGAAATTTTGCGGAGTGTGAGTGGACACCGTTAATTCTAATACTAGACTGATATTACTTGTTCGTTCTTTTAAATTTATATTTCTTGGGTTTCCCCAACCGGGCTTGGAGCGTTGTTGTTCTGTATTCTTTAAACAGGAACATGAGAGTCTTCACTAGTTTATCATTGTTTAATTTATAATTACGAAATTCTATAATTACTAATGTCTGAAGCCAAGTTTATTCGATCGGAAGTGAATAGGATGCTCAAAGAATACATTATGAAACAAAATGATTTACCCAGTAGCACAATACAGTTTTTCTATTGGTACTCCGTCGGTTACGACGACGAGCTTTCCAATTGATCCAATCAACAGAACAGCCCTCTTGTGAAATTAACGTGCAAGCGGCCGATCGCTCCACGGACACACATACCCTTAACGTAGTTCTCAGTTTGACAAAGAATTAGACAAGGCCGACCCTTTGAAATACAGATATGACACATTTTTGCGAACTGGAGCAACGGGAGAAAAAGTGTCTCGCTCAAGGACAGAGTGCTCCGCTAGGAAGTACATATCGTTAATGCTACCAATAAAAGAGGGTTTAGTAGTAGACTATTCTGAAACAATTAATAAATTCACCTAATTAGACATTTATATGTTGCCTGACTTAGTAACAAAATTCTTTATATAAGTTACTTAAAATACTATCAAGTTATATAAGGCAAACCATTATTGCATTCTGATGATAAGGCATTTACCGCTTTCGAAACAGTCAGATGTTTCAGTTTAAACTCTTTGTATTCTGTATTTCCGAAGAATTACAGATAATCTTCTTAACGGAAACGAGTTGGAAGGCACGTACACCTATTTAGATCTTGTCACCATTTATGTGAAGACCGACTTTAAGCCGCAATTAAGCCTATCTTTAAGCCTGGTTAACAATATGTCGTGACTGATGCAGTCAATTTAACCGAAGCTTTCGATATCATACCCATATAACTTTTTAGTCGGCAACCTCTGGTTACGAACAATTGATTCAGAGATAAAATTTTCAGAACTAAATATTTCAATGATTCCTTTTAGAGAGATTCCATGAATGATTCAGTCAATGATAGCGTCTTTATCTAAATTCTTAAAAGTTACCCGTAGATTTAACATGACACTAATGAAGACAAATGTAAAATGTTCCAATTAATCTATCTTTATTCTAGCTTATTCAATTAGCCTTAACTAACTGCATCCTGAACCTTCAAGTTTAAATCCGCTTCAAGAAATCGTCACTAATATACTGTCTCTACCTCATATCTTGTGATATCTTAGTTCTTGTTATGTCATATCTTAGTTCTTATGATGAGTTCTTCGCTTCTTTGAAAGAATAAGTCATTCCATCAATGATCAGTTTCCGCTTTCAGAGAAAGCTATAACATCAATGAGTGATTTAGCATTTGTTACGGAATCTGTCAAAGTGAAAATAGACGAACATTTGCTGTTTATTGCGGAAACGGACGTCTCTGAGGCTGATATCGGGTTCACAGTTAATCACAAGGATGCGTCTATGGTAGGCGGTTATATAGTCTCTAAATTTCGTATTGAAAAATTATTGCGCGGTAGAAACAGGTCAAAATGTGGCACAGCTTTTTGGAGCAAATGATTTACCAATGACGACAACAACAACAACAATAATCCTTTCTACTCTAGGGATAAGGCCCGAAATTTTTGGGGGAGGGGTCCAGTCGATTAGATCGACCCCAGTATTCAACTGATATTTGATTTATCGACCCCGAAAGGTTGAAAAGTAAAGTCAACCTCGGCGGAATTTGAACTCCCAAAGTAACGACGGGCGAAATTCCGCTAAGCATTTCGTCCAGCGTACTAACGACTCTGCTAGCTCACCGAATTGAAAATAATAATAATAATAATAATAATAATAATAATAATAATGATAATGATAATAATAATTATGGATCCATGCATGAACGGATCCTACATAACTGGACTTTTCTTAGACTGTTCTTTTCTTAGACTGTTCTTTTCTTCTGAATATGGGCCTTTGAAACCGAAATATAAAGGTTTTATTAAACTTTCCGCATTGCCAGAAGCTGTCTATTTTCTCTCTTTTTACATTCGTACACACACACACACACACATATACATGTGTGTTCGTGTGTGTGTATATACATACATACATACCACATATCCTCAGCTAGTACTTTTTAATATTCCCTAACCTAACCCACGTAACCCACCCACAAGAACCTCGGGAGGTTCAAAACAAACTTGAACACGTCGAGATTTGAACTCAGAATGTATACAACGGGAGCTATTATTTCCCTCCATCTCAAACTGCTAATCCACTGGATAAAATAATAATAATAGTCTTGTATTATTCTATTCAGGCAGGTTTTCTTTTTCTCTTTTTCTTATCTTTTTCTTTTTATTGAAATGGTTTAAGCAGAACATTCCTGGTAATTTGAAACCTGTTTAACAAACCTGTTTCTCTGTGAAAACAGTTGATGACCTGTTTGTGTGTGTTGCAAATGTCGTTATTTTCCTCAATGTGTTCTTATGTGTCAATTTGTGTGTGTGTGTGTGTGTGGGTGTAAGTGCGTGTTTGTGCATGTAATAGTGCGTGTATGTATGTTTCTAATATATGCATGTATGTATGCATGTATACGTGTATGTTTGTATGTATGTATGTATGTATGTATGTATGGATGGATGGATGGATGGATGGATATGTTTCTTGTGTATGTTTATGTGTGTACGTACGTACATTGTGTACTGTTCTGTATGTATGTATGTATGTATGTGTATTTGTATGCATGCATGTATGTATGCATGTATGTATGCATCCACACATGTCGGTATGTATTCATAAATGTATGTATGCATGTATGTATCTATGCATGTATGTATCTATGCATGTATGTATCTATCTATCTATCTATCTATCTATCTATCTATGTATGCATGTATGTATATATGCATGTGTGTATATATGTATGCATGTATGTTTGTATGTATGTATGTATGCATGTAAGCATGTATGTATGTATGCACGTATGTATTTATGTATCTATGTGTGCATTATGTATGTATGCATGCATGTGTGTATGTATCTATCTATCTATGTGTGCATGTATTTATGCATGCAGGTATGTATGTATGTATCTATCTGTTTATGTGTGCATATATGTATGTACATAATGTCTGTTATGTATGTATGTATATATGTATGTATGTATTTATGTATGTGTGTGTCTTTGTATATGCATGTATGCGTATGCTTCCGTTTAATCTTTTTCTAAATGTGACGATGTGTGTGTATGTGTATGTGTGTATTTGTGCGTATTTGTGTATGTTGTGTATGTCTGTATGCATGTTAAAGTGTGACTCTTGTTTTGTATGGGTGTCTATTTGTGGTTGCGTGGCTTAGTGGTTAGCGCATTCGGCTCGGGATCGTAAGGTCGTGAGTTCGATTCCCAGCGGCGGATTATGTCCTTGAGCAAGACACTTTATTTCACGTTGCTCCAGTCCACTCAGCTGGCAAAAATGAGCGTTGATCGTCTGCATTGCTCTTTTACTTGTATCAGTCATTTGGCTGCGGCCATGCTGGAGCACCGCCTGTATAGTCGAGCAAATCGACCCCCAGAGCTTATTCTTTGTAAGCCTAGTGCTTATTCTATCGTTCTCTTTTGCCGAACCGCTACGTTACGGGGACCTAAACACACCAGCATCGGTTGTCAAGTGATGTTAGGTTGACAAACACAGATACACAAGCATATACACACATACATACTTACATATATATATATATGTGTATATATATATATATATATATATATATATATATATATATATATATATATATATATATTTACGACGGGCTTCTTTCAGTTTCCGTCTACCAAATCCACTCACGAGGCTTTAGTCGGCCCGAGACTATAGTAGAAGACACTTGCCCAAAGAACCACGCAGTGGGACTGAACCCGGAAGCATGTGGTTGGTAAGCAAGCTATTTACTACACAGCCACTCCTGCACACACTCACACACACACACACACACACACACACACACACACACACACACACACACACACACACACACACACACACACACACCTATATATATATATATATATATATATATATATATATATATATATATATATATATGAGAAAGCGTTGTGACAAACAAGGAACAATGCAATGCAGCATAGACATAAAATAACAATAGATGTATACATATAGAGGAGAGAGTGAGAAAGAGAAAAAAGAGGGAAGAGAGAGAGAGTTTGTGAGAGGAGGAGGAGGAGGAGGATTAGGGGATGAGGTGGGGAAGAGAGAGAGAGAGAGTTATGCAATAGCTAGCTGTGTAAGCTACAACAATATACATCGCACTGTGCAAAACGTGTGGTTCATGTCGTGTACTGTGACTGCATTTACATAGGACAGTTTGGTCGGCTGGCTGGCTGGCTGGCTGGCCCCGTGGTTTTGGTTGGGTGGCTGGTCGGTATCCGGCTGGCTTGCTGGCAGGCTGGCTTGCTGGCAGGCTGGCTCGCTGGCTCCCTGGCTGGCTGACCCGCTGGCCGGCTGGCTTGTAGAGCGATCCGGTCGGTTGAGTGGTTAGGTCGGTTTGTTGGCTGCATTGCTTGGAATTACTATTATTGTTGTTCGTAGTGATGTTTTGGCTGCAGATCAGATTTAGGGTCAAATGCGTTCCAACCGTGACCATCCCTGCAAAAAAGCAAAAAACAAAAACGTCAGAGTCACGCCATACAACTTTTCAATTCAACGTTCTTTTTTTTTTTTTTTAAAATCTTTTTCCTATGACGGTTTGAAGACAGTTAAACACGTTTCGCAACCAGGGAGGTGAGTGATCCAAGGTTCGATCCCCACCGCATTGCATCTTGAGACAAATATTCTTTTTCTTCTAATCATAACAACCCAGGGTCAACCCAATTCAGTATCAATGAAACTGAGTTGACAGAAACTGTGTGGAATCCCCCCCCCCGTCCCCGTCCGATGTAGACTGTATCTGTTGATCAAAATCTCCAGCCTGGAGACTGATGATGTCATTCCATCAACGTATGGACGCTGGTTACACTCGTTCATAGTTTACGTTTAGATTTCTGAAATTTTGAATTTTTAATCATCTTTTGTTTTGAACTTGACAAAGACAGACGTACTATCGAAATATTGTTCAACGAATAAAACATCTATACAATCGAATCGCGCTCTTCGTCTTGACTATTATTATTATTATTATTATTATTATTATTATTATTATTATTATTATTATTATTATTATTATTATCATTATCATTATTATTGTTGTTGTTGTTGTTGTTGTTGTTGTTGTTGTTGTTGTTGTTGTTGTTGTTGTTGTTATTGTTGTTATTGTTATTATTAAGGCTGTGAGCTGGCAGAATCGTTTGCATGCCGAATCGTTGCATGCTTAGTTCAAATTTCGCCGAGGTTGACTTTGCCTTTCATCCATTCAGTATCGATAAAATAAGTAGCAGTGAATCGACTCATCCCCTCCTCCCAGATTGCTGACTTTGTGGCAAAATCTGAAACCATTGTTATTATTATTATTATTATTATTATTATTATTATTATTATTATTATTATTATTATTATTATTACTGTTGTTGTTGTTGTTGTTGTTGTTGTTGTTGTTGTTGTTGTTGTTACTATAGTAGAAAGGATTTTTATTGTTGTTGTTTAGCATGAGCTGCTAACCTCAATATATATATATATATATATATATATATATATATATATCAGTGAGTCACCATCCATTCATTCATTCATTCATCCACTCAGGTACCCGTTTATCTACCCATCTATCGATTGAACGATCCATCTATCCACCCATCCATCGATCCTACCCTTCAGCCACTCACCACCACCGTTACCATCGCCACCATCACCATCACCATCACTTTCGTTCACCCGACCACCACAAAAGCTTCACAAAAACTACCACCGAAGAAAAGAAAAGAAATGGAGGAAAATCAAGGTGAAAAGAAAAGAAAGGAGTCGTTGGATAATGGTCCTGGTTATTTGCAACTGGTGTTGTTACTAATATCATAGTCGTCGTCGTTGCTGTGCTCATCATCACCATTGTCCTCGTCATTATAATCGTGTACTGCTAATTAATATCATTGATGATGTTGATGATGTTGTTAGTGGCAATATTGCTGTTGCTGAATTTATTCCTCGCTGTACGATGTTTGAGTGGAGGCGCAATGGCCCAGTGGTTAGGGCAGCGGACTCGCAGTCATAGGATCGCAGTTTCGATTCCCAGACCGGGCGTTGTGAGTGTTTATTTATTGAGCGAAAAACACCTGAAGCTCCACGAGGCTCCGGCAGGGGATGGTGGCGTACCCTGCTGTACTCTTTCACCACAACTTTCTCTCACTCTTACTTCCTGTTTCTTTTGTGCCTGTAATTCAAAGGGTCAGCCTTGTCACACTGTGTCACGCTGAATATCCCCGAGAACTACGTTAAGGGTACACGTGTCAGTGGAGTGCTCAGACACTTGCACGTTAATTTCACGAGCAGGCTGTTCCGTTGATCGGATCAACTGGAACCCTCGACGTCGTAAGCGACGGAGTGCCAACAACAATAATGTTTGAATAAATACTACGATGACTATTTATCAGTACAGACCGCTTATTATCTTTGGATAAAAATCTGACGAATCAGATGAAGGTGAACCCTAGCCTAATTTTATAGACCTGTGACCAAAGATTATAGGTCTGTGGGATGGGAGAAGAGGCCGGACTCTGTAACTGCTCAATTGTAGCACCTCACATAACACTTAACAACCATAAGCTAAACGATAGCAGCCACAACAACAATGATAACAGCGCAACGAGCAATACCAACACAGAGGCGAACGATTATGATAGGCAGGACGGCGAATGAATTCGGCAACGCCAATATTGCCACTAACAACATCATCAACACCAGCAATGATATTAATTACCAGTACACGACTATAAGGACGGTGACGAGGACATTGGCGATGATGAGCACAGCAACGATGACGAATATGATAATAGTAATAACACCAATTACAATAATAGTGAGAATCACATCGACATTAACACCACCACCACCAACAACAACAACAACAACAACACTACCACCACCACCACAACCACCAATAATAACAACAACAACAACAAAAGCAGCAGCAACAACAACGACAACGACAGTAATGATGATGACACCTCTGATGGCTGCCATTGCAACAATAATAATAACAACAACTTTAGCAGCATCTATCACCTCCGCCACAACCAACACCACCACAGCAACAACAGCAAAAGCAACAACAGCAAAAGCAACAACTGCAATAAGTCAGCATCATCACCACCACCACTACTCCCATCACAGACATCACCACCATCAAAACTACCATCACCACCAAAACTACCACCACCACTTTGTCCCACTACCATCACCAACACCACCCCTGCCGCCGCTACCACTGTCACCACTACTACAACCAGCAACAACAACAACAACAACAACAAAGATATCAAAAGGTCTCACCACAACACCAAACCACCACCATCACCATTACGACCACCACCACCACTCCGCCTCACCATCACCACCACCACCCCTGTCGCCATCACCGCCAACACTACTACCAACAACAAAACTATCAAAAGCCCTCACAACAACTCCTTCACCACCGCCACCACCACCACCAACAACCACCACCACTGCCGCCGCCACCACCACCACCACCACCACCACGATGACTACAATAGCAACAACATCAATGTGTGCAGCCCGATCAATAATAATACAAGATCAATTTCTCACGCTAAACCATACATGCACGACGTTGAAAGATCACACAGAGGCGGCTAGCGCTATTGTTCAGTTGTATTATATATATATACACGGTGACAATGTCCCAGTGTGTGTGTGTGGTTGAGGTTGTATAGGAGCTACATGTGTGCAACTATTGATACATATATGTGTGTCTGTGTGTGAATGTGTGTGTGTGTGTGTGTGTGTGTGCGTGTTTGTTTTATGTTTTGTTCTTTGTATTTTTTCTTTTTTTTCACAAGACACCTCATTTCTTTTGTCTGCATTCGGGGTGTTCCCACAATGTTATAATGTGGTAATGTTATGTGTGTGTGTGTGTGTGTGTATTTGTATAAATAAATAAATATATATATATATATATATATATATATATATATATATATATATATATATTTGTGTGTGTGTGTGTGTGTATATATATATGTATGCATACATATGTATGTCTATATGTGTATGTGAAAGCTGTGTAGTACACAAGCACAGTCATATATATATATATATATATATATATATATATATATATATATATATATATATATATATATATATATATATATATATATATATATGTATATATATATCCCTACATACGTATATTCAGATACACACACACACATGCACAGGCACAATTAAATAAAGCGTGAAAGGCCTCAACATAAGCTAATAGGTCAACATGAATGCATTGCTACGTAGCACTAGTTTAGTAGATCGAATAATTTTGTGTGCGAAGCTACTATATATACTAATTGTATGCAGGTTAAGCCCAAAAATATGTATACACATATTCAGTGATCGCATAATCTTAATTAAACTACTCTTTATTTTCAAAATAATTTAAAAGAATCTACTGACAATTATTTTATGGCCGTCTGTTTTCAAGCTCATGACTATTCTGGTCGAGGCACAGCCGATCACGTGACGTAATGGAATGGAAAGCATCTAGAAACGTTTCGGGGGCATTCTACTGAGCTTCTTCGTTCGGTCCACTTTGTCTGGTAAAATCGCTTCAAGATAAACCTTCACATTATTTCGGGAGCGTTGAGGTAATCTATTGTGACTGCTTGGCACGCTAGTTGTTGTAGCAAGTCTAAATAAAGTGGACCAGTCACATGATCGTAAAATGCGAATGGTTCATTCAACGTATTGCAACTCCTGATAAATTAACACAATGTTTCTCCGTAATATACGGACTCTCAGATCCCCAGTAGGTGCAAATATACAGATTATTATTCAGGTCCCTGCCTGGAATCGAATTCGGAATCTTGGGGTTAGTAGCCCGCGCTCTTAACCACTACGCCATATGCCCGTGGGCATAATAATAATAATGATGATGATGATAATAATAATAATAATAATAATAATAATAATAATAATAATAATAATAATAATAATAATAATAACAACATCAAAAAGTACCTTAGGAATGAGAACCCAGGTTCGAAATTTCCCCAAGAAACCTGATGAAGGCTGGAGGGTATGTCAGCCGAAACGCTGTGTTAACAACAAACAAGATGAGGACAAATATCCGTCAAATGTAAATAATGTAAATAATGTAAATAATTCTGAACGGTTCCATCTGCTTCCAATTTATCTATAATTCGATTGATTCTATGTTGCGTAGGCGGATCTGTTTGAAATTTCTTCTTAAACTGTCGTTGCACGACAACTGCGTTCTCAAACATCCAGTAGCACTTAAAGAAAACTTGCCTTTTTCAAAGCTGTCTTCCTTCTTTATATCTGAGTGGTTGAACCTAAATAGAAAGGAAAAGCATGTGAATTATCAGCTGTTAGAGTGCTTTATATTTTGGGGACGCCCTATATTATGTATGTATGTATGTATGTATGTATGTATGTATAGTTATATACATATTATATATATAGACACATAAATGCATATATACATATATATGTATGTATATATGTATGTATGTAGATAGGTATGCATGTATGTATGTATGTATAGTTATATATATATAAAATATATATAGATACATACATACACACACACACACATATATATATACATATATATGTGTGTGTACATATATATACATAAATATATATATACATATATATATATGTATGTGTGTGTGTGTGTGTGTGCGTGTGTGTGTGTGCGTGTGTGTGTGTGTGTATGCATGCATGTATGTATGTATGTATGTATGTATGTATGTATGTATACACACACACACACACACACATACACACACTTCACAGATGAGATCCAGAGATTCTCCGGACTGAACACACGATTCCGCAAGGTAAAGAAAGTCTATAAGAGAGATCAGGTTGAGCGGATATAGAAGCAATTATGCGAATAAACGAATTAGACACATTAAATATATTAAATATATTAAATATATTAGATATAACAGTTTGGGTATGAAATACACATTATGTATATATGTATACATACAAAATGATAGACTTTCAGATGGTGAAGTTTTAAGTATAAATATATATACATATTTATATTAATAGGTCCAACTAACACAGAGTACAAACGACATAGAAAATTAAAGGGTTGGAAGAAAGGTCCAACAGCTGTTTCTGGGGGCTCGGAAATCCGTAATAATATTTGGTGGATATAGTTTTGTCACAGTACGCGATCGTAATGGATGCAATGAAGATAAGTAAAATAAAACACGATGTACCATAAAAAATAAAAATATGTTTGGCGATCTTTCGGTACTAGACCACCGTAACTTCCGGTCGTTGTGCGCACGCATACTGATTATATTATCGTATAGTGCGTTTGTTTTTAAATGACTTGAAAATATGAAAAGACAACATTAAATAGAAAAAAAAATGAATGGCCCACTAAACTCAAACCTTCTCCTCTCAGATTCATACAGTTCTTAAACTTTAAACACATAAACACACAATATGATAAAGTTATGGTGGTCTAGTACCGAAAGATCGCCATATTTTTTGAAGATATCCAAAAATATCAACTAGATATTGACTGGGGTTTACGAGTTTACTAAAAATAGCCACCCTGAAGTTCCAACACCGCCAAAAGACGGCTCCGGAACCTGGCTCATACGTTTCTCAATGTGTCTCGGGAAGGATCTTCGAACACCTCCTTGATGTTGGTCACTAGCTCGGCCTTGGTGTTGCAGGCAGAACGGTCGGTGCTTTTTCTCAACTGCACTCCGCACAGTAATTCCTGTGATTAGAATCGGGGGGAATTAAGAGGGCAAAATTCGAGACCAGTGAAGTCGTAAAAATACTGTTAGAACTATGTAATCGAATGTGTGTGTTTCTCCATTTTTTTTTTGTTTTAATTTGATCTCCAGCTGTTATTTCTAGCATGACGAATGATCTTTGAAGCGACTCCTACATTGGCTCGAAGAGGTGTGGTAATTGGAATCGGCGCTGATGAGGTTGGTTAAATGAATCAGTGTTGGTTGTGAGTGAAGTTGATGATGGTGGTGGTGGTGGTGGTGGTGGTGGTGGTGGTGGTGAGTCGATAGTTGTGCTGGCGAGAGTGGTATTGTTAGTGGGCGTGATAGAGGTGGTGATGGTGGTGGTAGTGGTGGTTGTGGTGGTGGTGATTGTGGATGAGGTGGTTGTGGGGTGATGGTGGTGCTGGCGGTGATGGTTGTAGCTGTGGTGATGGTGTTGGTAACATGGTGGTATTGACGTCATGGCTGTGGCGGCGATGGTTTGTGGCAGTGGTGGTTTGTGGCGGCGGTGATGGTGTTGGCAAGATGGTGGTAATGACGTCATGGTTATGGTGGTGGTACTGGAGGTAGCAATAACAGTGATGGCGGTGGGGAAGAGGGTGACGGTGGTTGGTTGTGGTGGGGATAGGGGGCGATTGTGAAAGAGACGATGGCATTAGTGATAGTGATGACAGTGATGAGGGTGACGGTGGCAGCAGTGGTAGTGCTGACGATAGGAATCAGAAGCAGCAGCAGCAGCAGCAGTAGTAGTAGTAGTAGTAGTAGCAGCAACAGTAGTAGTAGTAGTAGTAGTAGCAGCAACAGTAGTAGTAGTAGTAGCAGCAGCAGCAACAGTAGTAGTAGTAGTAGTAGTAGTAGTAGTAGTAGTAGCAACAGTAGTAGCAGCAGCAGTAGTAGTAGTAGTAGTAGTAGCAGCAACAGTAGCAGTAGCAGCAGTAGTAGTAGTAGTGGTAGTAGTAGTAGTAGTGGTGGTAGTAGTAGTAGTAGTAGTAGTAGTAGTAGTAGTGGATGTTGTGGAGTAGCGGTGGTAGTGGTGTTGCTGATGGTGATGATGACAGTATTCAGAAGCAAGGTCTCGTTTGTGAAAGATCCTTTCCTAATGGCCCCAAGCCACGAGCAGACCAGAACTACACTGTGCAACTGAAGGAGGCACTCACTTGTTAATTATGCCCCGCCCTAAAGGGTTGTTGTATGGTGGTATTGCGTGGGAATTTACCTTCTCCAACCCCACTGCCATATCCATGATGCTAATTGATAATGATAATAATAATAATAATAATAATAATACCAATGATGGTTTCAAATGTTGCCACAAGGGCAGCAAGTTTTGGGAGAAAGGACAGGCCGATTATATTGACCCCAGTGTACAACTGGTACTTAATTTATCGACCCCGAAAGGATGAAAGGCAAAGGCGACTTCGGCGGAAATTGAACTCAGAACGCAGCGACAGACGAAAGACCGCTAAGCATTTCGCCCGGTGTGCTAACGATTCTGCCAACTTTAATAATAATAATAATAATAATAATAATAATAATAATAATAATAATAATAATAATAATAATAATAATAATAATAATAATAATAATAATCTGAACAGAGCACGGAAATGGTACGAGCCAGAAGGAGTCACCGAGAACAAGAAATATAAGATACTGTGAGATTTTACAATCCAATGTAACTCCCTGATCGATGCACAGAGACCAAATATTTTTGTGGTTGATAAAGGAAAAAAGGAAACCAAGATTATAGATATTGCAATACCCGGGGATGCAGGCATAAGTGACAAAGAACTAGAAAAGATTTAAAAGTACAGACTACTAAAAGAGGAAATCGCAAGAATGTGGACTTTGAGGAGAGTGTCTGTCATTCCAGTAGTTGTAGGGGAATTCGGAGCACTAACAACCAAGTTCGAGAAATATGTCAAAGAAATCGGAATTGATATGAGAGCAGAGCAGGCCCCCAAAACTGAGCTGCTGGGGTCAGCTAGGATTTTGAAATTGGTACCAGTGGAGCACTGGAGATCAACGTAAATCGATTTACCCCAATCATCGAACTTACTGGCTTCGTGCCAAAGTTTGAAACCAGTATTTGAAGGCAGTGAGCTGGGAGAGTCATTAGCACACCGGGAAAAATACTTAGCGGCATTTCGTCCGTCTTTACGTTCTGAGTTCAAATTCCGACCGAGGTTGACTTTGCATTTCATCCTTTCGAAATCGATAAAATAAATACTAGTTGAACTCTGGGGTTGATGTAGTAATCGACTTACTCCCTTCCTCGAAATTGCTGGCCTCGCGCCCAAAATTTGAAACCAACATAATTGAAGGCTACGGGCCAGCAGAACTGGACAAAAGTTTCAGCGGCATTTCTTCAGGTATTACGCTTTCAGTTCAAATTCATCTGAGCTCGCCTTTACTTTTCATTCTTTCTGGGGTCGAAAAAGTAAGTACCTGTTGAACACTGGGGTCGATGTAACTGTAATTGACTTATCCATTTTCCTCAAAACTGCTGATTTTGTGTCAAAATTAGAATAGGCTTGAACAGTAAAGAATATGTTTGAAAGTGGTGAGTCGACAGAATCGTCGGCATGAACGTTTGGCGGTATTTCTCCTGGCTTTACTGTCCTGAGTTCAAATTCCTATTTCTTTATTGCCCACAAGAGGCTAAACATAGAGGGGACAAACAAGGACAGACAAAGGGATTAAGTCGATTACATCGACCCCAGTGCGTAACTGGTACTTAATTTATCGACTCCGAAAGGATGAAAGGCAAAGTCGACCTCAGCAGAATTTGAGTTCAGAGCATAAGACAAACAAAGTACAGCTAAGCATTGCGTCCGCCGTGCTACCGTTTCTGCCAGCTCGCCGCCTGAGTTCAAATTCTGCCGAGGTCGACTTCATCTCTCGTCCTTTGGCAGGGTCGATGAAACAAGTACCAACTGAGCACCGAAATCAATATATTGACATGAAAACCCCGCCCCAACAAATTTCAGCACACCTTGTGTCTATAGTAAAAAAAAATAATAAAAAGAGTCGTCTTTGAATCCTTTTTACTTCCCTCCCATTAAAAATAAATAAATAAATAAATAAATAAATATCTGTCCTTGAAATCTAATCCAAAGTCAAAAAAACAAAACAAATAAAAATCAATAATGTTATTTTTTTTTTTACAACCTAATATCGATTATTCGGATTTTTATTTTTAAACTTCTTTCTCTTTTCGCTTGATTTCTTCATTTCTTCTATTTCCCTTTCTTTTCATTTATAATAATAATAATAATAATAATAATAATAATAATAATAATAATAATAATAATAATAATAATAGTTATTATTATTATTATTATTATTATTATTGTTATTGTTATTATTATTATTATTATTATTATGTCAGTATTATCATTGGTACAGAGTGAGAGAGAGACAGTGAGAAAGAGAGAGAGAGAGAAGGGGGACGTAATCCTTCCATTAGGCACCAGGTGGCAGTTGCAGTACGTATCTTACCTGTGACATTATTCACGAAACTAATGCCATCCTCGTTCTACAGCGCTATCTCTCGCCTCGGGCTGTCTCCACATCACTTAATGCTGTAATCTCCTTGCATTCTTACCAAGCTCAACTACTAACTGGATTCTCTTTCCTGTCTTTACGTTTCTTTCGTTATTTCCTTCATCTTTTGCTTCTCTTTTCTTTTATATTTCTTTTCCTTTGTTTCTGCCTTTTGATTTTGTTTCGTTTTCTCTTTCTGTCTTTTGTATCATCATACTATTTGAGCTCATCACCAGCGCTGTCCATCCAAGCCGACATCGTCACCGTTGCTATCATCTTCATCATTATCATCATCGACCGTTTTCGTCGTCATCATCATCATCATCATCATCATCATCAGCAGCAGCAGCAGCAGCAGCAGTGGCGATAGCAGCTGCAGCAACGATACGAAATACGTTTAAAAAATAGGTACCTCGCAACGCCAAACACCGTCCGCATCATTGCGGTGAGCTGGCCGAATCTTTAGCGCGCCGGGCAAAATGTTTAGCGACATTTCGTCTGCTTTTATGTTCTGGGTTCAAATTCCGCCAAGGTCGACTTTGCCTTTCATCCTTTCGGGGTCGATAAATTAAGTACCAGTTGTACACTGGGGTCGATGTAATCGACTTAATCCCTTCCACCAAATTTGAGGCCTTGTGCTTCCAGTAGAAAGGATTATTATTATTATTATTATTATTATTATTATTATTATTATTATTATTATTATTATTATTATTAAGGCGACGAGCTGGCAGAAACGTTAACACGCCGGGGAAATTGCTTAACGGCATTTCGTTCGTTTCATTGTTCTGAGTTCCAGTTCCGCCGAGGCTGACTTTATCTTTCATCCTTTCAGGGTCGATAATATAAGTACCAGTTGAGTACTGGGGTTGACGTAATCGACATACTCTTCCGCTGAAATTGAAGCTTGTGCCAAAATTTGAAATCAATCCTCCTCCTCATCATCGTCATCATCCTCATCGCCATTATTATTATTATTATTATTATTTATTTATTTATTTAGTATTTTATATATTATTATTTTTATTTATTTATTTAGTATTTTATTTATTATTATTATTATTATTATTATTATTATTATTATTATTATTATTATTATTATTATTATTAATTTTGCTTTCAGTAAAGGCAGCTTTACTTTATTAAGGCGATGTCAATGCCGACCTTACTGATTTGGTTTTTCACCAAAGCTTCAAATGTACTTCTTTCAATTTTTAAAAACTTCCCATGGCGGCTTTCTATCAATTATGGAAATTTCATATCTGAAGAGAGAACCGCTATAAAATGAAATTTCCATAATTGACAGAGAACCGTCGTAAAAACGTGGCAAAATCAAAGAAACCGTTATATAGAACTTGCTGAAAACCCCGGCCAGTAAACTCAACGCTAGCTTCGTTTACTGAAAAAGAAATTTATATAACGTTAAAAGTGCAACATTAATTGCAGACACGCCAGCGAATAAAAAAAAAAAACGTTACATTTACCACTCTTACTTACAAAGATTTTGTGTTCGGATCAGGTCCCGTATTTAACCAGTTTATAGCTGAAAGCAGATATATCCACTCAAAATTTTTATAGTTCTTAACTGCAGAAAGCAGTTTTAATATACCAATCTTAGCTTTTGTTGAGGAATGTCATGTATGAAACTGTTTTCTGTTCAGATATGTCAAGTTTAATGTGGCAACGTGACCTGCAGAAAAATATTAATTCAATTTTTGTGTGTGTGTATCTGTGTGTGCGTGTGGAGGTGCAATGGCCCAGTGGTTAGGGCAGCGGACACGCGGTCATAGGATCGCGGTTTCGATTCCCAGACTGGGCGTTGTGAGTGCTTATTGAGCGAAAACACCTAAAGCTCTACGAGGCTCCGGCAGGGGATGGTGGCGAACCCTGCTGTACTCTTTCACCACAACTTTCTCTCATTCTTACTTCCTGTTTCTGTTGTGCCTGTGATTCAAAGGGTCAGCTTTGTCACACTGTGTCACGCTGAATCTCCCCGAGAACTACGTTAAGAGTACACGTGTCTGTGGAGTGCTCAGCCACTTGCACGTTAATTTTAGGAGCAGGCTGTTCCGTTGATCGGATCAACTGGAACCCTCGACGTCGTAAGCGACGGAGTGCCAACAAGTGTGTGTGTGTGTGTGTGTGTGTGTGTGGTGGGAGGGGGGTTTAGATATTTAATCACATGATCACGTGACTGACCAGACTATCGGGTATTGTTATACATCGCTGGTCACGATGCGTTTTTGTTTGGGGTTTTGTGTTTCGAATGATACCACCCCCGCTAGCTTGGCGAGCAGGCCACCATTCTTTCTGATGGGAAGGTTAGTCCGTCGCAGCGCATCTCACTCGCCATCCTCCGGGGCAACGCCTTTTCCATTTTGTCTGTTGGGGCCACGAGAAATATTTCTTTAATAAAGACATAGCAAAAGCTGCAAAAAAAAAAAAGGAAAAAAATACCAAGTTAACTGACCAGCTAAGAGCACCCAACCAGAACGACTATTTTATATAAAAAAATAATAATAATGCCCGTCACAAAATTATTCATAGCTCAGTAAACTGGACCACCGTGAAATGAAGTGTTTTGCTCAAGAAAATATTGCGCTGTTTGCTGCAGAAATCGAACCCCGGATCGAGCGATCGCGAATATAACACCCTAGCCACTACGCCACGCACGTTAACAGATACTTAAGGATTACTGGAATAGCCATAAAGTTTAATTTCGCGTTGAGATGGGTTAAAAGACTGATGAATACACTTTAAATGCGGTGTCATGAGTGAAACCGATAAAAGAATAATCGAAACGGTTTAGCTTCTAACAGGAAATGAAACCGTGTTGCGCTGTCGGTCACCGAGCACCAACTATCTACGCTCCATGCTTTAGCAGATTTAAGAACCCTCTATTACTCAGCAGGTATACTGGTTTCAAATTTTGGCACAAAGCCAACAATTTCGGGGGCCGGGATTACGTCTATTACATTCGCTCCATTACTCAACTGGCACTTATTTTATCGACCCCGAAAGGATGAAAAGTTAAGTCAACCTCGGTGGAATTTGAACTCGGAATATAAAGACGGACGAAATGCTGCTAAGCATTTTGCCCAGCGTGCTAACGATGCTGCCAACTTGCTCAGCAGGTATATTCTTTTCTACTCTTGGCACAAGGCCCGAAATTTGGGGGGAGGAGGCCAGTCGATTAGATCGACACCAGTAGGTAACTGGTACTTAATTTATCGACTCCGAAAGGATGGCAGGCAAAATCGCGGAATTTGAACTCAGAACGTAAAGCCAAACGAAGTTTGCTTTTAGAAGCGTTGAGATGTCTTAGAAAGTTACAGAAGTGATTATAAATTCTCAAACGGAGGATAATGCTAATAATATAGCCTGAACAGGATAAGCTACCCCTATTTTTTCTGCAAAATAGGGGTAGCTTATCCTGTTCAGGCTATATATATATATATATGGGAGAATTTACGAAAAGAAAAACAACAACAGACGAGGACAGGTGGTGTAGACAAAAAAAGGATATATTAGTTTAACGCTCGGGAATACAGAAAGTTTTTAACGTTTCGAGCTATGCTCTTCAACAGAAAGAATACGGAGAAAACAAGGAGAAAAACACGGAGAAAAAAAAATTGAATGGTGTTTGGTCAACGATCTATCATGGCTTATATATATATATATATATATATATATATATATATATATATATATAAAGAGAGAGAGCGAGGCATTAATGAAAATATAATAAACCGCGTCCTTCCAAGCACCACCACCTCCAACAACGACAACAACAACAATACCAACAGCAGCATCGAAGACATATCCGTGTCTAACAATCGAAAGCTTTTAGAACATGGCTAGAAATATTTTGTCCTGCAGTTATTAATTGACCAGGTACGCTTTGTTTGTTTTTCAATGTAATATTAATTCGACTCTGTGTGTGTGTGTGTGTGTGTGTGTGTGTGTGTATGCATGTGCTTGTGTGTGATTGCGTTTGTGTGTGAGTGTGTGTATGTGTGTGTGTGTGTTTTGTGTCAGTGTACGTCTGTGTGTGTATGTTTGTTTTTTTGGGTGTGTATGTGTGTATGAGCTTCGTGTGTGTTTGTGCATGTATGTTTGTACGCATACGTGACGTATGTGCTTCCATTTACGTAACGCTACACAGTCAGTAGCGGTAGTAGTAGTAATAGTAGTAGTAGTAGTAGTAGTAGTAGTAGTAGTAGTAGTAGTAGTAGTAGTAGTAGTAGTAGTAAGGGGAGGGAGTAGGAAAAAGAGAAGCGGAGGAAACTGCCAGACGTTTGATGACCATGCTTGTCACTATTGATTAAATAACACCACACACACACACTGATATGGATATATATATGTGCCGTTGAGTGTGTATGTGTGTGTATTGGTATGTATATATCTTTACACATACATATAGAGACATATATATGTGTATATATGTACGTATGTGTATATGCATTTATATATATATCTATATATATGTCATTATGTATATATGTGACCATATATTTCGTGGACTACTGCCACTGCGTATATCACATTTCATATGTAAACAATATTACAATGACATGTTTAATAAACAAATTTTTATTGTAATAATAGACCAATAGATACCATGGTTAAACCACAAGTTTTCTTTTTGACCAATCAAGAGAATAGAACAAATCGATTAATCAATTAGTTTTAGATTTTCGTTAAAGCCATTGTCAGGATTCGTTTATATTTTTCCTTTTTCTGTGTCGTTTTAACGCTATATACCGGCGGGTTCAGGTTAGGTTTTCGTTCATTAACACATTAGAACCAACTTGACAGTCTATATTTATTAAATTGGAATACTGATCTTGCGCATACAGCATTAAGCTTGTAAGCATGTTGTAATAAAAGAGATCCTATGGTTAAACCCAGCTCGTGCAAAGATGTAAAAATGTTGACACAGTTTCGACTGATAATAAGGTCAGGTTAGAAACAAAGCCAGGCTTGAAATGTAAGCATCATTTCAGCTACTCATGTGTATTTACAATGCTTATTAAGCATTGTAAATACACACGATTCATGTATTCTATATACATATTTATATGTATATATATATATATATATATATATATATATATATATATATATATATATATATATATATATATATATATATATATATATAGGTGAGAAAGTTGGTATGTGAAAGCACGTGGTTGGATGTATAAAAGATAATAAAAGTGAAAAAACTACAGAAGGCTTGTGTTACATGGTTAAAGTATATATTTAAATTATGTCATGAAAAATGTTATAAAATTTTTTTGGGTATATAAACATTGTATTTGGAGAAATAAACAGTTTCGTGTTGTCTTTTCAAATTTCTCTACTTCATTGTAACGTGTTCGCTCCAGTCTGAAAAGAAGAGTTCTAGATAGGGGGAGGTAATTAATATATATATATATATATATATATATATATGTTTATATATATATATATATATGTGTGTGTGTGTGTGCGTGTCTGTGTGTGTGTGTGTGTGTTCTTTTATTCTTCTACTTGTTTCAGTCGTTTGTCTGCGGCCATGCCGGAGCACCGTCTTAAACGGTTTTAGTCGAACAAAACGGCACCAAGACTTATTTTTTAAGCCCAGTGCTTATTCTATCGTATTTTCTTGCTGAACCGTTAAGTTACGGGGATGTGAACGCACCAACACTGATTGTCAAGCTCTGAACACACACACACACACACACACACACACACACACACACACACATATATATATATAATAAGCTTCTTTCAGTTTCTGTCTACCATATCTACTCATAAGGCTTTAGACGGCCCGTGGCTATAGTAGAAGACACCTGCCCAAGGCGCCACGAAGTGGCACTTGGACAGAATGACGACAAAGGAACGAACGGGAAATTTACACACAAGACATGGACAAGAAACTTTCTTGTCAGTTATTATCCAAAAATCATTACAATCTCACGCTTTTAACGAAATATTTTTCATCAACACAGCCATCAATGATACCACAGCCGGCGCTATCTCAAGAGCGGCCGACACCACCAACACCATTACTACTACTGCCTTCATCACGGTCCTAACGTTATCACAGCAACTACCATCAACGCCACTGCCATCATCACCAGCACCACAGCAACCACCACCGCAACCCTCCTACCTAGAATACTCTGCGGATTCGTTAAGAAAGGATTGTGAGAAATCAATGCTTTAGAAAAGCGAGTAAACGTCTAACGGACTTCTATGATTTTGTGTGAGTGCACATGTGTGTGTGTGTGTGTGTTAGTCTGTATGCGTATGTGTGAGTGCGTGTGTTTGTGTGTGTGTGTGTGTGTGCGCGCGCACGTGCTAGCTTAGTCAGAGTAAGTAAAGCGGTTCAGGACCCGTGACCTTTTACAAGAGGCCTTTTGCGGATGAAGGGAACGAAAAAGGATCAAGACCCTATGATTCATGGACGATGCTCGAACCGGAAACTTGATTCGAACGCTTGCAATAAAAGACACAAGCGAAAGTAGTGGTGAAGATGGGATGAGACGGTGGTGGTGGTGGTGGTGGTGGTGGTGGAGACGGTGGTGGTTGTGGCTGCGGCGGTGATGTCGGTATTCGAGTAGCGACGGTTCCGTTATGGCTGTTGATGGTGCAGGTGTTCATGATGGGAATAATGATGATGATGATGATGATGATGATGATGATGGTGATGATGGTGATGATGATGGT
>NC_142941.1:57961431-57963931 GCF_046866305.1 Octopus bimaculoides
TAGGCGTGGCTGTGCGTTTAGAAGCTTGCTTCCCAGCCGCATGGTCCCGGGTTCGGTCCCACTGCGTGGTGTCTTGGTTTGGGTGTATATACGTATTTCCGGAATTATCGCTCTTTCTTCAGTGCCAAGTCTTATTTATTAACCAAGTCTTATTTATTATTATTATTATTATTATTATTATTATTATTATTATTATTATTATTATATAGCGAGAGAGAGAGAGAGAGAGAGAGAGAGAGAGAGAGAGAGAGAGAGAGGTATTTATTTGTGTGTGTGTACACTGTTATTTCACATTTCTCGTTTTTTTTTCTCGGTTTGTTTCATACTTTTTACCTTTCACTGCAAACTCATGCAAATTATCTTTGTTGTAAATATTATCTTGTGTGCATCTGAAATTAGCATATGTAATAAAGTGATGATATTTTCAAAACTCAGAACATTACCACAGACAGCAATTTCTTTCTTTTTTTTTTTTTTTTACTTTTTTCCTTGTTTTTAAATTTTTTTTTATTTATCATAAATGAAAGACCAACAATATAAAGAAACAAAAAAATTTTTTTAAAAAAATAACAGAAAACCCAACAATAATAAAATTTCAATTTAGAACTTTACTGCCAAGAAATCATAGCAGAATAGAAAAACGCTGAAGGAAACGACATCAACGTACCAAGTTGAAGGTGAACAACCAAGAAATACATAGAAAAGCACTGCGGAGATGCCTTGAGAAAAATTAAGCATTGCAATCGTAAATTTAGCCTTGCAGCTAATTTGTACAAAGATTACTTTTTGTTGACGCAAAACATCGCTAATTTTCTCAGATTTTACTGTTTCGCCATGAAAGTAATTAGTTTATTTTATAAATTGTTAATTTCTATTTCTAATGGGAATTGCTATTTATTTTAGTTTATCGATTAACTCCTTCTCGGTCTAATGTATGTCGTTGGCCGAAAAAATGTATTAAAAGGAAAAAAATAAGAACAAGAAATAAAAAGTAAGTTTCCATGATTTATAATGGATCTTGCGGTGAAATGATATTAACAGCATAATATAACCACATAAACATTTTTTTTTAAATATGTACAGGTTCCGGTCAGAATTTAGTAAACATTTTCTAATTCGTGAGTGGCTCTGTGGTAAGAAGCTTGTTTCCCAGCCACATAGTTCCGGGTTCAGCCCCACTGCGTGTCAACTTGGGCCAGTGTCTTCTACTTTTGCCCCGAGCCGACCAAAATCTTTTGAGTGGATTTGGTAGACGGAAAGTGAAAGATGCCCGTCGTATATTGGTGTATTTACGTCCCCCGTAACTTAGCGGTTCGACAAAAATGACCGATAGAATAAGTTCTAGGCTCACACACACACACACACACACACACACACGCAGATGTGCGGTGAGGTTCTCTTCTGTGAAGCGTGGAGAAAAATGTTCGCCAGGAGACGGGCGGAGTGAAAAGCCAAATGTATGCTGCTCATGATTAAGAGAACAATCCAACGACGCCATGACTCGGAATCGAATTGCAACCATGATGTATGTATGTTTGTTTGTTTGTATGTATGTATGTATGTATGTGTGAAGGCGCATAGCTCAGTGGTTAGAGCGACGAGCTTACGATCGTGAGGTTGTGCGTTCGTGAATGAGGCGACTTTCCGTCCAGACTTGTACGTATGTATGTATGTATGTATGTATGTCATTGTTCAGTTTTATTTCAAGATTTCTTGACAGTAAAGAGCCGGTTTCTAACCTAGGTCCAAGGCGCCTTCATTGAAAAACATCAACCACTGGGTATTTTTGTATGTATGTATGTATGTATGTATGTATGTATGTATGTAAGTATGTATGTATGTTTGTATGTATGTATGCATGTATGTATGTGTGCAGATTTGTATGTTTTGCTTTATGTACGTATTCTCATGCATGTACGTTTTTAAGTCTGTATATGTGTATGGATGTATATAAGTACGTAAGTACGTAGGTACGCATGTATGTATCTTTTTCTTTGAGATTTATTAAAAGTCTCCTGCATTGAGTCCAAGTCAGTCATTAACATATATATATATACAGAGAGAGAGAGGGGAGAGAGAGAGAGAGAGGGGAGAGAGAGAGAGAGAGAGGCAATTATGCGGATAAACATATTAAATATGACAGCTTAGGTTTGATATCCAAAATATGTATACATCGCCTTTAATTTTCTCTTTCGTTTTGTACTCTGTAAGTTTGATCTGTTAATATAAATATCTAAATATTTATACGTAAATATTTATCGACTGGGAGTTTTGAGTCTTTACTCTCTCTCGCTCTCTGTCTGTCTCTGCTTGTACACACACACACACACACACACACACACACACACACACACACACACACACACACACACACACACACACACACACACACACACACCGGAGCTATTTTATTTAATTTGCTTAACTGCATAATTGCCTTCATATCTGCTCACCTTGATTTCTCTTACGGCCATTCTTTACCCCCCACAGAATTGGTCCC
>NC_142941.1:57971431-57976431 GCF_046866305.1 Octopus bimaculoides
ATATATATATGTATAGTGGGCAATAAAGAAATGTATATATATATGTGTGTGTATGTATGTATATATATATATATATGAATGTATATGTGTGTGCATATATGTATATATTATGAGTAGATGTGTGTGTGTGTGTGTATGCATATATATATATATATGTTTGTGTGTGTGTGTGTGTATGTATGTATGTATATTATGAGTGGATGCGTATGTGCATATCTATCTACCTATCTATGGATATATATATATATATATAATGTGTGCATGTGTATATGTGTATATGTATATATATATATATATATAGATAGATAAATGTATATATATGTATACATATATGCGTATGTATGTACATATATATATACGTATAGTAAATCTGTACACAAAGACTCGTAAATATGTGTATAAACATATATATCTATATATATATATATATATGTGTGTGTATATATATATATATATATATATATATATATATATATATATATATATATACATATACATATCGTAAATATATACACAGAGACTCGTAAATATTCGTGTATATATGTATGTATGTATGTATGTATGTATATGTATGTATCTGTATACATATTTATACACACACATATATACTTATGCGCACGCATGTATATAAATGTAGTCGCGGCGGGAATAATAGCTACAAAGGCCTGATCCCGACTAAAGAAAACACCATTTTACTCAATAACCCCGCGCAAGATACAGAAAGGATACTCAATTTAATACATCACACAGGAGCGACCGAGTAGGACGACTCCATCCAGATGTGTCGTGATTGTGTTAAAATAACGATTTCAGGCATTTTACAAAATCCATGCTAATGGGGCTTAAGTCCCTTCATTGAAAACCTTGTTGTTCATAATTTTGCTAAGCACTGATGTGATTTCAGAAACAAAACTTTTCTATGTGTTTTCAATGTAATGCATTTTTAAATGTTTAACTTTGTAATAAAGTTGGGCGATGGAGTTTCCGTTGGATTCCTTATCTGCAACATTAAACCTATTGAGAACCATCTGTCCAGAGATACTTCCCTCTGGACACCAATGGACACATATATATACATATGCATATACATGTATATATATATATATATATATATATATATATATATATATATATATATATATATATATATATATATATATATTACGGAGATGTACTTGCATAGCAAGTGACCTGATCTGAGATCGTGTGCTGGAACGAAAACAATTGCAGCGTGGAAGGTGTTTATAAGCCATTTAAAATTACACACAAAAGCCGTCAGATTCACTTCAACATTTAAATTTAATTTGTCAAAATATTTTCGTCTCTTTGAGACCGCGAACTTGCAGCACGGAATTTTGTCAGTGAGCAGGTCACGGTCTCAAAGCGACGAAAATATTTTGACAAATTAAATTTAAATGTTGAAGTGAATCTAACGGCTTTTGTGTGTTATTTTAAATGGCTTATAAACACCTTCCACGCTGCAATTGTTATATATATATATATATATATATATATATATATAAGGTTGAGGAGGGTATTGGATTTAACCAAACCCCGGAGGATACAGGTAATACCGAGTAAGTGTTTAAAGTTATCACTTGGCTTGGACATCCTTCAAGTAAACAAGCAAAAATCTATTGCAAGATGGAATATATATACCTCTGCCACCTAAGCTATATCAACTTTCGTTCCAACATAAATTTCCGGATTATTCACACAAGGATTAATCTGCACGAATTTCTACACGGATATTTACCACTGGAATGAAACTACTCTTCAAGTACTGTTCTCTCTTTTTTCAGCACATCACACTCTTTACCACTTCATACTAAAAATATCTGCCTATGGATATAATAATAGATAACTTTATTTTTTCTGTCTCCGATGGAGGGAAGTACTGGATCTTCCCAGAAACAGCTGTAAGACTCTATCCATAAAACTCTTCAACCTTACCTTTGCTCTCTTTATCCTCTTGTTTTTATATATTTACACACACACACACACACATATATATATATATATATATATATATATATATATATATATATATATATATATATACATACAAAGGAGTAGTGTAAGTTCCTTGCTTTAAGGGTGTCGCGAAAGGCCTGGCTGGAGGCCTAACCTTCCGAATTCTTTTAAAGGGCTTAGAAAAACTGAAGGACCGCTGCAATGTGTGAATCTGAGAAGGGAATATACCGAATAAAATCGTAATTAACAGATCCTCCTGTAATTTTTCTTTTATCCAAACCCAGGAACTTTCTAAGCACCCCCACCACCATACATACATTATCTGTTTATTATAAAGCCATACCCATCATTTGAAAGCGTGTAGGATGTTGTAGAATGTACCACGCCGCCGCTAACTGTTGTAGTTTGCGCTGGTGTCACGAGCAGATATAAGTATATACTCTTAGCCTTCCGACATTTGATCCAGCGGCACATTGGCGATGTAACAGCTGCAGAGGAAAAGAGGTGCGCCACCATTCATCTGGTACTCGTTATTTCTTTAAGCTGGGACAATTGGCTGAATGTGAAATAAAAGTGCTTTGTCCAAGGTTCAACGTGTCCCTCCGTGCAGGAATCGAATACTCGACCATATAGCCTATCGTGATCCTAACAGCCCAACCGTCAGGCCACGCATCTTCGCTCATAGCTATAGTGATCCGCCCCCTCTCTCTCTCTCTCTGTAAACACACACACACACACATACACACACTCACACACATATATATATGTATCTATATATATATATATATATATATATATATATATATATATATATATATATATATATATATATATATATATATATATATATATATGTATCTTTGTATGTACGTGTATATATGTGTGTGTGTGTGTGTGTGTGTATATATATAGATAGGTATCTACATACACACACACACGCATATATATATGTGTGTGTGTGTTTGTGTGTAGATGCTCCAGCATGGCAACAGCTAGTTGCCAGGAACAAGTATATATGAATGTACGTATGTATGTACCCATGTATGTATGCATATATGTATGTATGTCTGTATGCATGTATATATGTATGCATGTATGTATGTATGTATGACTATGTATGTAATGTATGTCTGAATGAATGCATATGTGTGATATATAGATGGATGATAGATAAGTGATACGAATTAAAAAGCTATATTCCCATGACCTGAGTTTGTAACCTTACAGAACAATAGGAGAACAAAAGCAGAGTTAAATTATAACGATAAGAAAGAGAAAGAAGAAGAAAAACGTCTGCACGGGCGAACGCGCTTTCGGCTTTGTATTATATATAGACATAAAACAACAATATAGAAGACTGCACGGAGACGAAGAAGGGTAAAGAGAGAGAGAGAGAGAGAACAGAAGGTATGGGAGAGAGAGAAAGAGAGTGAAAAGAAGGATGGAAAGGTGTGTTTGCGGGTTAGGGTGCGGGTAAGCATATGGCACGCGACTGTTTTACGTGCCTTTAGCTCAGAATTAATTTACTTCTAATATGGACGCGAAGTCGTGAATTCGTAGGAGTGAGAGGTGAATGGAGGGTGTTTAATCAACCATAATCTACAGCTGTAGCCCGCTTCATAGATTATAGACATCGGATGATAGTTTAATAATCCGTTCTATTAGGCGATCAACTGACAGAATCGTTAACACGCTTAGCGGCGTTTCGCCCGTCTTCTACGTTCTGGGTTCAAACTTCGCCGGGTTCTACAGTGCTTTTCGTCCTTTCGGGGGTCGATGTAATAAGTACCAACTGAGCACTGTGGTCGATGTAATCAACTTACCCGATCACCCGTACTTACTCTCTTTTATTCTTTCACTTGTTTCAGTCGTTTGACTGTGGCCATGCTGGAGCACCGTCTTTAGTCGAGCAAACCGACCCCAGGACGTATTCTTTGGAAGCCTAGTACTTATTCTATCGGTCTATTATGCCGAACCGCTAAGTTACGGGGACGTAAACACACCAGCATCGGTTGTCAAGCGATGTTAGGGGAGGGACAACAACAGACACGCAAACATACACACACACACACACACACACACACACATATATATATATATATACATATATACGTCGGGTTTCTTTCAATTTCCGTCTACCAAATCCACTCACAAGGCTTTGGTCGGCCCGAGGCTATAGTAGAAGATACTTGCCCATGGTGCCATGCTGTGGGACTGAACCTGGAACCATGTGGTTGGTAAGCAAGCTACTTACCACACAGCCACTCCTACGCCTATATATATATATATATATATATATATATATATATATATATATATATATATATATATATATATATATATATATATATATATATATATATATATATATATATATATATATATATATATATATATATATATATATATATATATATATATATATATATATATATATATATATATATATATATATATATATATATATATATATATATATATATATATATATATATATATATATATATATATATAATATATATATATATATATATATGTATGTATATATATATATATATATATATATATATATATATATATATATATATATATATATATATATATATATATATATATATATATATATGTACTATGGGCTGGGAGTGCTAAGCAGTGATTTATATAAATGCAGTGTTATTACCGGTTTGAATATGCTAGTAGCACGATCGAACTCGTAAGTAAGCCATTCACTGTGTTTTGTCATGGAGAAAATTTCTTGCCGTAGACAAATGGTGTAAATACATCTAAATCAGCTCGCAGCGCCATCTGCCCAGACTGTGAAATGCAAGCATTTCGGAGTGGTTATCTTCTCTTCGGTGACAGAAACTGGACGGGGGCGGTGCGAGCTGATGGGAGAGATTGTCTCTTTTTTAAGCAATTCCAGTCATCGTACGATGACTGGTTGCGCTAATCGGCAGCTGCCTCCACTGCAGTAGTATTGATTTCAAATTTTAACACAAGGCCAGCAATATGGGGGGGGGGGGGTA